>NW_012130165.1:152964-163689 GCF_000143395.1 Atta cephalotes | reverse complement strand
TGTGTGTGTGTGTGTGTGTGTGTGTGTGTGTGTGTGTGTGTGTGTGTGTGTGTGTGTGTGTGTGTGTGTGTGTGTGTGTGAATAGAACATTGTGTAATACGGACGTTACTTTGAGTGTGGAGAGTTTAGAAGGAGGAGGAAAAATTAAAGTTATGTTGAAAATTAAAGCTTATATAATTGGAAAGAAAGAGGATCGATAGGAATGAGAGATGTTATGGGGACTGAAAATAAGCAAGCGGATTCTGTGATGCTGACTATCACTCGGTCATTAATGGAAGGAATAAAGTAAGACATAGGTGTATAAGCTTAAATCCGCTGTTTTTTAATCAGAAAAACACATTTTTTTCCTAGGAAGCAAAAACAAATTTATTCAAAGTACTTGTCTTCGCTAACTATACATTTTTCCCATCTTTCGGGCAATTTGTATATACTACGCCAAAAAAATTCCTCATCTTTCGAGGCAAACCACTCATTAAGCCATTTTCGGACGTCTTCGTAAGAATCGAAGTGCCGCTCAGCGAGCGCGTGGTACATCGACGAAAACAGGTAATAGTCAGAAGGTGCAAGGTCTAGTGAGTAAGCGGGATGGGGTAGCACTTCCCAGTTGAGTGTCTCCAAGTAGTTTTGAACCATTGTTGATGTGTGCGATGGTGCATTGTGGAGGAAAATCAGCATGTCTTTTCCTATAATGCGGTCTTTTTTCACGCAGAGCATGGTGCAATTTGATCAGTTGTTGGTGATAGCGGTGAGCATTAACAGTTTCACCAAGTTTTAACAGCTCGTAGTACATGACACCCTCCTGATCCCATCAAACGCACAGCATCGTCTTCCGTCCGAAGCGATTTGGTCTTGAGGAATATGTTGATGGTTGGACGGGATCAACCCAAGATTTCTTGCGTTTAGGATTCTGAAAATAGATCCACTTTTCATCGCCTGTCACAATCCGACGCAGGAATGACTTTCTTTTTTGTCTGGCAAGCAGAATTTGGCATGTGTTTTGACGTCGCTCCATCTGCCTATCGTTCAGTTTATGCGGCACCCATTTGTCGATCTTTTGAACCTTCCCCATGGCATGTAGCCGCATGGAAATGGTTACTTGAGAAACACCCAATTGCTCGACAAGCATTTTTTGCGATTAGATATCGTCCAAAAGAGCCTGCAATTGACAGTCCTCAGCCTTCCTAGGCCGATTTTGACGCTTGTCACTCAGATCAAAATTGTCGTCATTAAATCGGCGAAACCAATCTCTGCACGTTGTTTCCGATAAAGCATTATCGCCATAGGCCTCCATAAGCATTCGATGCGATTCGGCAGCCGATTTCTTCAAATTGAAACAGAAAAGCAAAGCTTCCCGCTTTTGCGGGAATATGCTTTTTTTTAGCAAAAAACTAGACATGATTACGAAAGAAAAAATGTATGTTGTTGTATGAAATTGCTGATGATATGGTTAATGTTGACAGATGTCAAACACATAAAAAAAAGTGTGTTGTGTGCCTAGAGTAGTTTTGTACGTTCACTAATGCCACCTATGAGTAAACAGCGGATTACACCTGGATTAACTTTATACACCTGGTACTCACACAAAAACACACACGCATGCACGCGTGCATGGCAGAAGAGGATTGAAGTCGCTAAATACCATAGGAATGACAAACTGTGAAATCCCAATCAAGGAATGTTAAGCGGATTATATCTCTATGTGATGCATTCTGGATAGTGTTAAAATAATCCGCGATCTTTACATGAAGAACGTACTTATTTGTTAGTTTCTGGCTAAAATCATCATTCTTCACTTATTAATCTTAATAATGTATATGTGAATATCGTCATTTTTAACAATATTTAAGCAATTCTATCAATGTTCCCAATACTTCCCAGACAAACGATTGTTATAATACTTCCTATTCTCTAAGCATCTAAACAATGATTTTTTAAGGTCTATTAAGGTGGCGGAAATCGACACATTTTTTACAGCCTCCTTTACTCGGAATGTGTAAATATATACCGATTATTTTTCAATCTTAAAACATCCTAAACGGAAACAGAATATTAATGTCACAAATGCATTTGATAAACAATTAATAACGCTAATAAACATCATTAAAACATTGTAAATAATTTATTGTTAAAAATATTACTTCAATCGAGATTCGAATCTTTCGAATTTTCTACATAAGATCATAGGTTTAAATCTCTGCTGAGATATTTTTTACAATAAACTATTTACAATGTTTTAAAGGTGCTTATTATATTCAATTTAATAATATTTAAATTTAATAATATTCAATTGCTTGTTAAAATTTTATGTATTATTTCGACTTTAGTTTAGGGCAATGTTTTGAAACTGCCCTGACAAATAATCGGCACACTATTTGCTTGAAACTAAAATGTTAAATTAAATTTACTGAAAATTGTGTAAATTCATATAAAATATTATTATTGGATAGGGACTAAAATCCGCCATGACCGAATAGAGTATTTTTTACTATTTTTATATTTACTTTTATATTTACTTTCTGTTTTTATTACAATTTGTACAATACGTATAATATGTATGGATTTATTACCGTAATAGAAGCACATATCGTTCTTGGCGAATAATTATCTTTTAGTACCAAACTCTTCCCCCACAATCCCATTTCTCCTGTTAAGAATAGGTCGCTCACTTCTATTGAACCTGTTTGATTTGTTGGCAATTCCAGAGGCCCGACTTTCTCTGTCAAATCAATCATACTGTAAATAAAATAAAATAACATGATAATAATGAAAATAATAATAAATTATTAAATAAAAGTTACAACAGAAGAGGCTTCATAAGCTTCTCAGTCTTATTTGAATTTTAATCTGAAATATCAGGTATGTTCTATTATTGTAATATAAATAAAATAAATATTGAATCAAAGCCCATTGAGATGGAACAATCCATAACATGATGCTTTTTCGAGTCAAACATAGGATATTGGTGTGAAATAAGATTTATTTGTTCACATAATATCTTAAAACCAAACGTTTCGATCCTAGATTCGAATCCTTTTCAACGTAATTCGAACAAAATCATTGAAATCATTCTGGCTGTGCTACAATAGTAACTAAACCGTCAATTACATTAACTAAATACAATAACGCATTACAGAATTAACAGTCTACTGTATCAAAATTCGTATAAATGAATACATAATTAGATTTTTGACTTCCATGATTTTCATTAAGAGTATAAACTTGATACAATATGTCAGCCATTCGAACATTACGATACATCTAAACAATTCTTTATCATCGTTCATATAGCAACTCAAACATATAAGAGAGAATATTGCGAGGGGCTACTTACCTACGAAATCAACTAATGGAATTCAACAAATGAAGCATTTAAACATTTTCTTAATTTCAAGCTTTAAAATCGATAAACTAAAAATCAAACAAGAAACTATCATCGTATTCTCGATCGCGTGTCTCAAATTCTTTTGAAAAACAAATAAAATCACTTTGAAATCACGTTGAAATAACATGAATACAAGAAATCGGAAATCATGTTCTCCGTATCAAAATCCATTCTTGGAATGTCAATATCGTGAACATTGCAGTTTACTTCATTAGGGCGTGGAGCAGCCTGATACTGAGCTGTTCCTCCGGACCATTCCTTTTATTACGCTATTTGTTAGAGTGGTGGGGAAAGAAGACAATTGTAGATAGGGGGGAGGTGGGGGAAATTGATCTTTAATAATCGGGAGAATGACTTTTCATATTTTATTTACGCAGCTATTATCTTTATTTAAATTGTTAGGGTTATTTTTGTTATTTTTGTATCTTTATGGCTTCTCTATACTTTCTTGAAAAATATGATGTTGATCGTTTTGTCACAGTATTTGATGTTCCATTTCGACGTTGTGTTCTGATAATGCTGACTGCGACTTTTAGCCTGACATCACATTGACATCATGTTCTTTTATCTATAGGTTGACTATTCTCCCGGTTTCTCCAATATATACTTGCTCGCAAGAACAAGATATTCTGTATACTCCTGCGGAGCTGAATGGAGGTCTTTGATCTATAGGATTTTTTAACATTTGTACTATCTTTGGGGGGGGGGGGTTTGAAAATAGTTCGAATATTGTATTTGTTTAATATCCTGCTAATTATTGCTGTAATCCTGCGATTTGTTGTTCCTTTGACATATGGGAAAATGTATAGGATCCTTTCGTCTGATTGTGTGTCAAAGACCGTTGTCTTGTTTGCATGTTTATTGATTATTTTGATTATGTCTTTTTTGTCGTGTCCGTTTTTCTATAAAGTTAGTTTTAGGTTGAATTCTGTCTGTAGATGTAGATGTCTTTGTCGTAGAGATTCTTCGTTTTTGTAGAGATTGTGAAAGCTCTATGTATAAGTGAGTTGATTACAGACTGTTTTTGTGCTGGATAATGGTGCGACTCGGCATGTAGGTATCTATCTATATGTGATGGTTTTCTGTATACTTGGCTTAAGATATCGTCAGCTTTCTTAGAGACAAGAACATCTAGGAAGGAAAGTTTCCGTTTTCCTCTATGTATATAATGAAGTGGATACTTGGATGTTGATTGTTGAGGAAAATAAGGAATTTACGGAATTCGGCTCTGTTGTGTCTCCATATCACGAATATATCGTCTGCATAACGGAACCAAACTTCTAATTTTTGGAGTGTTTTTTTGAGAGTCTCTTTCTCAAAATGCTCCATGAATGTTTGTGATTACAGAAGAAATAGGAGAGCCCTTTGCCGCTCCTGAAGTTTGTTCATAAAATTGATTGTTATAGGAGAAGTAAGTGGTTGTTAAGCAATGCTCTATTAACGGGATGAGGTCTCGGAGGAGACCTTCATGTGAAATCTTTATTATGGTTAATGTGTCTTTTATTGGGACTTGTATAAAAAGAGATTTTATGTCGAAACTTACAAGTAAGTCTGTGAGACGTATTTTTGGGTTTTTTGGATCTTTTATCCATTGAGTTGATTATGTATGATTCGGATTTTCCAATAAAGAATTGTAGTGTTACTAGGAAACAGGATAAATTGTATGTCAAGGAATGTATGGCACTGACAATCGATCTAAAAGGAATGTTTGGTTTGTGTACTTTTGGTAGTTCGTATAATCTTGATGGGAGAGAATTTGTATGTTTTAATGTTGATTTAGTTTTACTAGAAATAATTTCTCCATTAATATCTTGGTGTTTTGTGCTATTATATTAGTTGGATAGCTTTATCAAGCTTTTTATATGTTTTGTCCGAGACAAAGTTCTTCATCTTTTTCTTAGTCTGATGTGTTCATGACTGTTGTGGTGTTGTCTTTGTCGGTTGGAAGCACGATGATGTCTGTTCAGGTCTTAGAGGGCCAATCGCTCTTGCCATAATATTTGAAAGAGGGGACTAAATCAACATTAAAACATTGTGTACCAAAAGTATACAAACCAAATATTCTCCTCAGACCGATTGTCAGCGCCGTACACTCTTCGACATACACTCTTCGACAACTTATCTCCAACTTATTCCTAGCATAAACACTACAATCCTTTACGGAAAATCCGAATCACACATAATCAACTCAATGGACTTCATACAAAAGATCCAAAAAATCCGACTACGTTCCACAGATCTATTTGTAAGTTTCGACAAAGAAATCCCTTTTTATACAAATCTCATAAAAGATATATTAAACATAACAAAGGTTTCACTTGAAGTCCGTTCCGATCTTTTGCCGCTAATAGAGGGCAATGGGCTCTTTTATTTCTCCTGTAATTGCCAACATCTTCATGGAGCATTTTGAGAAAGAGGCCCATAGGAAAATACCCAAAATATCAGAAGTTTGATTCCATTATATAGACGATACATTCGTGATGTAGAGACACGGCAGAACCGAGCTCCGAATAAATTCTTCAGCATCCAAATATTACTTCACTATAAATATAGAGGAAAAAGGAAAATTCACTCTAGATGTTCTTGTCTCTAAGAAAGCTGACGATATCTTATGTCATCAAGTGCACAGAAAATCAACATACATAGATAGATACCTACACGCCGAGTCGCATCACCACTCAGCACAAAAACAGTCTGCATTCAATTCACTTGTACATAGCTTTCGCAATCTTTGACAAAGAACATTTACAGACAGAAATCACCTAAAACTAGCCTTACAGAAAAACGGACACGACAAAAAAGACATAACCAAAATAATCAATAAATATACAAAACAACGGTCTTTGATACAATCAGACGAAAAGATCCAATCCATTTTCCCATATGTCAAACGAACAACAAATCGAATTAGCAGAATATTAAACAAACACAATATCCGAACTATCTTCAAACCCAAAAAGATAGTACAAATCTTAAGAAATCCTATAGATCAAAGACCTCTATTCAGGAGATTGCTCCGCAGGAGTATATAAAATATTTTGTTCCTTGGGAATATATACTGGAGAAATCGGGAGAATAGTCAATTTACGGATAAAAAAAGAACACCAACGTGATGTCAGGCTAAAACACATCACGTAGTCAGAACACAACATCGAAACAGGACATCAAATACTGTTTGACAAAACGATAGTCAACATTACATTATACTTTCCAAGAAAGTATAGATATACAATATATGCCATAGAGATACAAAAACCCTAACATATAAATAAATAAAGATAATGGCTACAATATAAATAAAAGATGGAAAATCATTTTCCCGGTTATTGAAGATCAATCGATTTCCATCATCTTCCCCCCCCTCCCCTTCTCTCATCCACAATTCTCTTCTTTCCCCCATTCAACAAATAGCGTAATATAAAAGGAACGGTCTGGAAGAACAACTCAGTATCAGGCTGCTCTTCGCCCTGATGAAATGAACTGCAAATTTTACAAAACGTTGGCATTCCAAAAATGGATCTGGAAAAAATCCGCGAAACGCATAATCTTTATAAATCTATGTCTATATGTATCCTATTATAATTATTCAATTTATTAATACCTTTGTACGCTATTTATTAGAAAATTTCTAAAAATTAAATTGTATATAGATTACGAATAAAAGCTGGATGTCGAGTGCTAAATTTATATTTAATATTTAAACATACATAAGAATATATAAAAGATAAGCGTTTTAACCTTCATTAGGTCATTCTTAGGTCATTCTTAGTGTAACATGTAGGAGTTAAAAATAAAAAAAGTTCCATTCACTACCAAATCGGTTAACAATAAAATTTAAATTATGTATAGAGAGTTACAATATCCGAACCACTTTTCTCTTCGTTTTTGATATTTCCGTTATTATCCAGTATTGCTTCATCATGGAAATATCCAAATCGATCATTACAATTTTAAGAAAATTGTTCTGTTCATTTTTTGCGTCTATTACTAATAGACGCAAGATATTCAATCGCAATCTGCTTCACACTATACATTTATATATTTTTATTGAATTTATATATTGGGTTGTTCAAAAAATCATTGCGTTTTTTTCATTTGATTTTCAGGTGTGTTTATTTAATATACGTAATGAACATTAATCAATAT
This sequence comes from Atta cephalotes, assembly GCF_000143395.1. NCBI lineage: Eukaryota > Metazoa > Arthropoda > Insecta > Hymenoptera > Formicidae > Atta > Atta cephalotes. The sequence continues at coordinate 156,161 of NW_012130165.1, read as the reverse complement.
ATTGGCCGTTTTGTTTGATGACCTTCTGCCATCTCTCGGGCAACTTCATAGAATCACGTTCATAAAACTTCCCATCCTTCTCTGTGAGAAACTTGTCTAGGTGCTGTTTGATGAAATCTTCAGACGTTTTAAGGAGTTCTGCAAGGAGCGAAAGAGATGGAAATCTGATGGTGTAAGGTCTGGGCTATACGGTGGATGTGGTAACACATTCCAACCATGTTGCAATTTTTGTCGAGTGATCAAACTTGTGTGTGGTCTCGCATTGTCGTGGTGAAACACCACACCCCCCCGACTGATTAGTTCCGGACGTTTCTGTGCGATGGCATCACTTAATTTCTGCAGCTGTTCACAGTAGACATCGGAATTAATCGTTTTGTTCTTTGGAAGTAGCTCATAGAAGACTGATCCCTTCCAATCCCATTACATTGACAGCATTACCTTTTGATGGATTTCCGCTTTTGCATGCCTTTCCGGTGCTTTATTTCGCTTACTCCAACTTCTTTTTCGGCTGACATTGTTGTAAACAATCCATTTTTCGTCGCCCGTGATCATACGCTTCAAGAACGGATCGTTTTCTTCGCGTTTGATGAGTTGATCGCAAACGTTCATGCGATTCGTCAAATGAATTTCTTTCAACTCATGTGGTACCCAAACATCAAGCTTCTTTACGAAGACTAGCTATTTCAAATGGCCATGAACACTTCCAACGGACACTTTTAGAGCAATAGCAAGCTCCCGAACCATTGAATGCTTGTACCTTTCATTTCATTAATCTTGTCAATCATGTCGTCAATCTTGGAAGGAGCGATGAGCGTCTTTGACTGAAAAATCATCATCACGGAATCGGGCGAACCAGTTCTGGCACTGGCGTTTTTTGTCGTAAACTCGACGCAACTTTTCCCTTGCTTCAGTTGCTTTCTTCCCTTTTTTGAAGTAATAAAACAGAATATGGCGAATATGTTCTTCAAAATTCTCCATATTCGAACCACAAAACTCGACCGAATCGCGTCAAATTTTTTTTGGTTTTAGGTTTAGACAACAAAACGCGTGTAAACATTTGACATTCATGTCACGTTCGCATACAAATAAACGTGGACAACATCATCTATTGGAAAAAACGCAATGATTTTTTTAACAATCCAATACATTTTTATATTCTGACTGAATTTATATTTTAACTGAGTTCGTATTTTAACTTTGGACTATACAACTTGCTTTATATTTTAAGATTGATTGGTTTACTATTCCTATAGTTTTCGACTTTTCTTTAATACATTTTAATTATGACACAATAGTAACAAGCGTTTACTTTCTACATAAATTTTTCTAATTATTAATAAGAAGGCTATAACACTTCTGATACGAAGAAGACTTCTCAAACTTATCAACTTAATAACATACAATAAGAAGAATGTCTGTTATTCGAACGACTATTATCTGTATATTTTTTTCATTATTTGTAAGCCATTTATTATTTAAATTTTAATTTTATTAAACCGTTTAGAATTTGAATTTCAATAATTAAATTATGTTCTATACATTACTTTAATTACGAAGCACCATCACGATCTGAATGTTAAGATGTTGAACTATTATATATATTCATATAAATAAATTAATTTCAGAAATAATAATTGCGTTCCGATAGTTGTTGGACTTTCAATGCAATTAATCAAAATTAATATTCCCCCCAAATTTCTCAAATTTTAAAAACTCTAATAAACTTATTGCGAAAAATATTGTCTCGGCAGGGAGTCGAACTCGGATTTCTTGCATTCCGTGCGAGTGTCCTAAGCCTTTAAACCACCAAGACCTTAGCAATATTTCTCGCAATAATCAATATAGAGAATTACGCATTGTAGGCGAATGTGTATAAATAACATTGAAACAAGTTTATGTTAAATACATTACTTTAAATACAAAGCGTCACTACGATTTGAATATTAAGATGTTGAACTATTATATATATTCATATAAATGAATTAATTTCAGAACACTCACCTACAATATGTTATTGCGAGGAATATTGCTAAGATCTCGATCTAAAGGCTTAGGACGCTCCCACGGAATACAAGAGATGAGATAATATTTCTCACAATAAGTTTATTACAGTTTTTTAAATTTGAGAAATTTGGATGGAATATTAATATTTCTGATTGTTATTGTATTTCTGATTATTAATATTTCAGATTGATTGCGTTGAAAATTCGACAATCATATCGGCACGCAATTATCATATTTGAAATTAATTCATTTATTAGGTGTACAACTTTGCTTCCGCCGTTTTTTTTCCGAAATTCGAGGCTTTATTGTAAAAAACTGGTTATACATTTATGATTCAAAGTATTGTCCATCGCTGACCACTACTTTTTCCCATCTTTCGGGTAGCGTACGAATCCCGCGTCGAAAAAACTGGTCATCTTTTGAGGCTATCCACGAATCGATCCAATTTTTTACTTCTTCATAAGACCGGAAATGCTGGTCAGCCAGGCCGTGTGCCATTGATCGAAACAAGTGATAGTCAGAGGGAGCAACGTCTGGAGAATACGGCGGGTGGGGTAGGACTTCCCATTTCAACGTTTCCAAGTATGTCTTGACCACTTTCACAACATGGGGTCGAACATTGTTATGCTGCAAAATTACTTCATCGTGTATCTCTCGTTGTATTGCGGCGGTTTGTCTTTCAATGCTCGGCTCAAACGCATCAATTGCGTTCGATACCGATCGCCTGTGATTGTTTCAGTCGGTTCAGTTTTAACAGTTCATAATACATTTATATTACACTATTATACAGCCGAGCTGATCCCACCAAATACAGAGCATGACCTTGGAGCCGTGAATATTCGATTTGGCCGTCGACGGGGAAGCATAGCCGGGAACTCCCCATGATTTTCTGCGCTTGGGATTATCGTAATGAACCCATTTTTCGTCCCCAGTGCGATGCAGAAATCCCTTCCGTCTTTGCCTTTCAAGCAGCTGTTCACAAGCAAACAAACGCCGTTCAACATCTCTCGGCTTCAATTCGTACGGCACTCAATTTCCTTGCTTCTGAATCATTCTCATGCTTTGAGGCGTTTTGAAATGGCTTGTTGAGTCACTCCCAATGATCGTGCCAATTCTTCTTGATTTTGACACGAGTCTTGCTCAAGTAATGCCTCCAATTCTGCATCTTCGAAAACCTTCTCTCTTCCTCCGTT
>NW_012130165.1:146350-152287 GCF_000143395.1 Atta cephalotes | reverse complement strand
AAACCTCCCTCAAATGACGAGAATTTGACTCGTAAACTGACATTTTCAATCGAGAATAACTTTATGATGCAGACACAAATCGACTAATGTTTCTATGGGATTATGTTGACAGATGTCCAAGTTTATTGTATGACGTCTATGATCTATTTATTTCGACCACCACTTACCGCTAAAGTCATCTATAGGAAAACGGCGGAAGCAAAGTTGTACATCTAATATAATTATCAATTTTCTAAATAATTATTTCTATTACTAAGTCATTACTTTGTCATTTCCACTTGCCGCGATGGATGGACATCACATTTGTATAAGCTATGACATTCTCATTCGAGCAATCATTGCAATATCCTTGAACTTCAAGTAACAATCAAAATTAAAAGCTAATTCTTCTTCGATTATTCTTTTATTCCAATTTGTCATAATCACAAAATGTTATACTGTATGAGAACATACTGAACAAAAACACAGTAAGAATCTTAGAGAATATAAGAAAGTCTTTTAATTAGTTTTTAATTTTGTCCGAAATGCTAGAAATGAATGATAATGTAAAGAATATTTGTTTTCGAAATTGTGTAATGAAAAGAGCTATCTGAGCCTAACAAGTTTTGTGCTAATGTTATATTATATTGTCTACAGGAACTCGGACCAAAATTTCATTTCGGTCCAGTTACGATCACGATCAGAGGCTGTATTAAATTTTTTATTTTGGTTCCGATTCTGATCCTTTTACCAGATAACGATTTCAATCTTTTTCGATCTTTTTCGATTTCGGAAAAATTCGAAATCCAAGCGTTTTCAACTCTTTTATCGACAACTGTGACCGTACTCTGGTGAAAATTTTTCTCATAATTTTTATATGAATTGGAACATTCTTTAGAAATACTCAGAAATATTCGGAAAGTTTACATCTTTTTTCAGAACTTCTCATACAAGTGAATTTTAAAATATTCTGAAATTTCTCATCCCATAATTTTTAAAAAGTATTTTTAAATTTTTTAGATTTTGTAACATTTCTTCAGAAATTATACTTACAAAAATCTTAAAAATTTTACGATATTTCATAATTAACATATATGAAAAATCCTGAGAAAAAATGAAGATTTTCTGAGAAATGTTCTAATTCATATAAAAAATGTGAAAAAGTTATAAAATTATAGAGAAATTTTGAAAAATTATATAGAAATTCTAATTATATGAAAAATTCTGAAAAAAATTTTCAGGGTAACCGTTTAAATTTCAATTTTTTTTTGTTACAGTTATGGGTGTATGATTATCTATTGTAGAAAAAGATAATATAATAAGCATAAATTGCATAAATATATATAAAAATTCACGTTTATTGAAAGAAACATTTTTAAGGGGACATATGATTATCGTTCTTAAAGGTATTTTTTGTGAATTTTTTTAATGAATAAAAATTTTATTGAATTTTAATGAAAAAAAATTTAAGTATATTTCAAAATAATACATAAGCTAGAAAGTGCATACATGTAAAAAAAATTTTTTTAATGTTTATTTTTTATAAAGTATTATAGTAATAAAATCGCACTGAAGGTTTGCATTAGACTTACACCCCGAACAAACGATAATAAATGTATAAGAGTGGTATTGTTGGTCTGTAAACAAAAAGTGGAGTTTTTCTTAATGAGTAGATTTGTAATTCTCGCCTGAACTAGGATAATTAATATCACATGCATATTTTCAAAATGTCGACAGTTTGAAAAAATGATTCGAATTTTGCTCATTTTTTTTTCTTTTTTGATCTTCCAAAAAAATAGAAAAAATTAACGTAGACTATTAATTCTAGTTCAGACGGTAATGATATTTCCTCTGAATATAATTGTAAAAATAGAAGTCGGACTAACAGTTTTTTTGGAATCATAGATCATCATATTAACGACATGATTTCGAGAAAAACGCGTTTAAAGTTTTGAAACATTTTAATACAAGTACCTTTCCGTTAGAAATAAAAGTGAGAAGGGAATGAAAACTCTGCTCCATTTCCATCCATTGGATAGAAACGTTTTAGAATAGTCTCGAAAGTTTGAATATAAATAATGGTCAGCACTGGTTATAACAATTGATTGGCATGCGCAATTTTGAATAATTTGTTGAATCAATCAAGCGGCCCTAAATACCACATCATTTTATTTTATATGTTTTGAATAATTTTTGTTTCTCCCAAAAAACGTGGAATATTTTTAAGATTATAAATAATTATAAGCTTTCAAAGAAAGCAAAAAAATTGATTTTTTTACTCCTTAAATGTAAAAATTCGCTTAACAGAAATTTGGAACGGAAGATGAGTAATCATTTCTTTCTTTTCTTTGCTGCTTTTTCTTCTGTGACTTTTTTCTTCTGTGACATCAATGTTAACAATTCGCAATGTTTTAACTAGTTCTTTCTGTTTACAGCTTGTTGATAATTTTCTATAGAATAACATATTAATCTTACATAAATTATCATAATCAAGGAAGAAAATAAGAAAATAACACTCCGTAAACATCCTGTAATATTGCTTTAAGACTTTGAGTAGTTGCTGTGTAACACAATTGACTCGATGATCCATATCAAAGAAATTAAAAAATTCAAACTAAAATCTGGACAGAAACTGAACCGAAAAACATTTTTAGTCCGAATATCATTTCGATCCATTAGCCTGCAATGTTTCGATCCGGTTATTGGTTTCAGTCCGAAAAAATAACGGTTACAATCCGGTTTCGGTCCAGCCAAATCCCTGCAATATAAATACACTAAACAATATACAAACGTTTAGACCTTTAATACGATCTTCCTTTATGAACTATATATAAAATTTACAATGAATATTTCACATATATAAATTTTTTAACATATTCAATATCGCATTTGATCTTAATTACAATAATTTCTGGATTGACTTTTATTTTGCATCGGATATGTATCCAAAAAGTATCCAATACCCGATATTATCCGGTATCTTTTTAATATCCGATTGACAGCTAAATATCAATAGTATCCGGGAATATATCTAGTTGAAATTTAATATCATTAAATTGTTGATTTTTTTCTTACACAAATGTTCTAGAAATAAGTATGCATATTCATGATGCTATAATAAATAATATTTTATACATTGCAAAATTACAATCCTTTTATGCAAGCCTTCTTTTTTTTTAGAAGACACTAACTCGGAATCCGATCGCATATCCGGAAAATGTCGGATATCCGACTTGAAGAAATTGTCTTCTCCGATATCCGACTGGGTACTGGATATTCGATGTTACATTTTGTCCGGATATCCGATATCCAGTATCCGGTAATTTTAAGAACCGACGCATCCCTAGTTTTTGTCATGTAGTACTTAGCCTTAGAGTTTCCTTAAGAATACTAGAATTGTCCTTAGGAAATCATAATTTACTGACCGTATATGTAATGAATTCTTATTATCTTATTATATATTAGTAATATTTGTACTATAATAACTTTTTTATTATATATAATGTTATTTGTACTGTAATAATTTTTTTTATTTGTACTTTGTGGAAGTAATTATCCGGTAATTAGTCTACATCGCTTTGTCTATCTAAACCTAATGTTTGCTTTTTTATATATTAGATGTACAACTTTGCTTCCGTTTTCCTATAGATGGCTTTAGCGGTAAGTGGTGGTCGAAATAAATAGATCATAAACGTCATACAATAAACTTGGGCATCTGTCAACATAACCCCATAGAAACATTAGTCGATTTGTGTCTGCATCATAAAGTTATTCTCGATTGAAAATGTCAGTTTACGAGCCAAATTCTCGTCATTTGCGGGAGGTTTTAATTTTTTGCTTCAATATGAAGAAATCTGCGGCTAAGGCTCATCGAATGCTCTCAAATACTTATGATGAGGCCGCTATTAGTGAAAGAACGTGTCGTGAGTGGTTTCAACGCTTCAAGAACGGTGATTTTGACGTCGAAGACCGGCATAACGGAGGAAGAGAGAAGGTTTTCGAAGATGCAGAATTGGAGGCATTACTTGAGCAAGACTCGTGTCAAAATCAAGAAGAATTGGCACGATCATTGGGAGTGACTCAATAAGCCATTTCAACTCCTCAAAGCCATGGGAATGATTCAGAAGCAAGGAAATTGGGTGCCGTACGAATTGAAGCCGAGAGATGTTGAACGGCGTTTGTTTGCTTGTGAACAGCTGCTTGAAAGGCAAAGACGGAAGGGATTTCTGCTTCACATTGTGACTGGGGACGAAAAATGAGTTCATTACGATAATCCCAAGCGCAGAAAATCATGGGGAGTTTCCCGGCTATGCTTCCACGTCGACGGCCAAACCGAATATTCACGGCTCCAAAGTCATGCTCTGTATTTGGTGAGACCAGCTCGGCGTAGTGTATTATGAACTGTTAAAACCGACTGAAACAATCACACGTGATCGGTATCGAACGCAATTGATGCGTTTGAGCCGAGCATTGAAAGACAAACGGCCGCAATATAACGAAAGACACAATACATAAAGTGATTTTGCAGCAATGCTCGACCCCATGTTGCGAAAGTGGTCAAGACATACTTGGAAACGTTGAAATGGGAAGTCCTACCCCCGTATTCTCCAGACGTTGCTCCCTCTGACTATCATTTGTTTCGATCAATGGCCTGGCTGACTAGCACTTCCGGTCTTATGAAGAAGTAAAAAATTGGATCGATTCGTGGATAGATGATCAAAAGATGACCAGTTTTTTCGACGCGGGATTCGTACGCTACCCGAAAGATGGGAGAAAGTAGTAGCCAGCGATGGACAATACTTTGAATCATAAATTTATAACCAGTTTTTTTACAATAAAGCCTCAAATTTCGGAAAAAAAACGGCGGAAGCAAAGTTGTACACTTAATATTAAGATAAAAAGAAAATATGTAAAAATAAATATAAATATATAAACTCATTACTCGCATTTACTAACTTTCTTCCTTCCATCCTTCCATTCTTTATCTCAGCGATATTAGATCATATAGCGCGTGACCGTATTATAGCGTTACGTATCATTGCACTCTTATAATTACGCGAGTCTGCGATCAAATAAAAATCTTTGCGTATACGAGTAATTGCAAAAGGAATTCGTACCTGGAAGAATAAGAAGTTGCGAAGGAGGAGAAAGAGACAGTAGGTATAAATATTGAATGTGTTGTAAATAAATATCTCAGTGTTCAGAAAATTATTCGTTTCTGCTATTCCTTCTTTCTTCCCATTGTTCTTCGTTCATCCACCTTATCTCTGCGATATCGCGATACTATCGCACTCAACAATATAAACAAATCGTGCTGTTATTATTACACAGTGCGTTCGAATTATTAAAAAAAGTAAAATATAACATAATAAAATAAATAATTAAAATATTTCGCGTGCGAAAAAAAGATGGTGATACGTAGAAGAGACGATACATATAAATGATAAGTATACATGGTAAATATAACGCGCGGTGAGAATCGGCGGACCACGCCTGATATCCACTGATTCCGCGTGATTCGACGAACCGCAACGCGGACGTAATTTTCCATACATCTTGTGCGCTGTAATTTCCCGCGATACCGCACATCAATTACCCCGCATCAATTGATATTATTTTTATCCCCCGCACATCCTCCTTCTCTTTCGCCCCGTAACATCATTCCCCGTAATGTCATCTCCTTCACCCAATGACGCCACCCACTGTAACGTCATTTTTTTCCCTTGCCTCCATGACACCATTCCCTCCCCTTTCTGCGCACCTACCTCTCCCGCGCCGCAGAGAACCTCTCATCCTCTTCAAATGACCTGAGTTAGAACCCGTCTGACTTTACTGAAAACTAAATATGTTTGTCTTTTTTGTGATTTTTTTCTAAAACGGCAAAAACAAGATATCTCTATAGGACTTTTTTTCTTAGTTTATCGATTCTCTACACTGTGCACACACACACACACACAC
>NW_012130165.1:144523-146330 GCF_000143395.1 Atta cephalotes | reverse complement strand
CACACACACACACACACACACACACACACACACACACACACACACACACACACACACACACACACACATATATTGTATATAAATATATACGTTTTTAAATATATTTTTAAGTTTTTGATGTCCGCAACTTTTAATATTGACATTCAATTTTTGATGTCAATAGCCAAAGTTTTGATGTCAAAACACAACGGTTGATGTCGATCGTCGGTTTAAACTTTGAGTGTCGACATGATAAATTGCATGTTAACATCGAAATTTTTGTCGACGCAGAAAAATCGATATTAATACTTAACATTTGGAGGTTAACATCGAAAATTGAATGTAAACACTCAAACTTAGATGTGAACACTGAATTTTTAAGTGTTTCTTTCGTAAGAGATGACTTTTAACAATGCGACATGTATTCGATATTAATTTTAATATATCAATAAGTCTTCGTAATATGACGCGATGTAACGTTATTTATTATATATATATATATTTACGTATATTTCTGATATATGGTATATATATATATATATATTTTATCAAAAAATGTATCACAGATGAAAATGTGTATATATTTATATTTTATAAAGTAATTTTGAAAATATATTCTGCAGCAACTATGGTATTAGCAATACAACTTTCATATAGCTCTTGCAAATAGATGCGGAAACATTTGCATTATTGCAAGAGGTTGGTACGTACGTTTATAATTTATAAAAATACGTTTATAATTTAAGAGAAGTGCGTACGCTTTATATAAGGATTCCGCACAACGCATATATAAGCGCATAATACAACATTTATCTCTGTTGTTCATCGAATAATAAAGAAAGATAAAATTATTCACTTGTGCACTTTATGTGTAACTCGGAACAGACCCTAATAGACGCAGCACAAACTCTTGCAAAACGTATAGTGCATAAGGGAATCAACCGAAATTCTTTTTTTCCATGAAATGGGAAGAAAAGAAAGATTCTGATTAGTTGATTACTTACTATGTTATGTAAGAATCTGTGTTCCTCGCTTTATAAGCTTTCTACAATAAGTCTAAAAAATTGATCACAGTTGAATATGAGAAAAATAATTAACTATGATTAGTTAATTTCTTATAGCTTAAGACTTAAAGCATAGATAATGACTTATTGTAGAAAACCCATTATGCTTTAATCTTAACTCACAAGAGCAGCTAAGGTATGTCAGAAAGTATTATTTTATTTTAATTTATTTTAAAAAAGTGACAAAAAACATTAAACTATTTAATTCACGTAATTTTATAAGTTCAAATAATGTATATTTGACGTTACTGATGGCATCTATGACTTAGGACTATCAAAAACACGTCATTTTTAGGTTAATTTTAAATATAAACGACGTAAAATTCGATGTGATCATCACATCATAATACCTGCTACCTGGAAGAATGTTACGCATATGCATATTATCTGTTATATTCTGTTATATGAAAGCAATATAATATTTGTTTTTTATTTATAGTTATATATTGATTTTTGATAAGTATTTATTGCTATTATCTAAATTTTACCAGCATTCTATGTAACATCCAACCTTTTAAACCCTCCAAAACCCTTAAAAATTTTGTACTTTTTTGTTAATAATGACGTTGAACTTAAATTTTGGCGACTTACATTTATTAGATGTTGTATATAGCTAATGTATTCCTCAAAAGCTCTGTCTAAATTTAAAGCATATGCTTTTATATACAACAATATTAATTTAAAGAATGCTATTCCATATACCCTTTATCCTACATATTCATGACTTATAGTTGGTCACAGTATGTACCAAAAAATAATGATAC
>NW_012130165.1:140236-144503 GCF_000143395.1 Atta cephalotes | reverse complement strand
CATAAAATAATAAACATAAAAGTCCTTCATCGTTTAACGATATTCATAATAATAATCGAGATTTTAATGTTTGTCAATTGTATTAATGAGAACGCGCCGATACAAATATTCCGGCCGCTAGAAGTATAACCCGGCTCACTTTTTCAAACATAGGCTGCGTCGGCAACGCGTTGGAGAGGTTGGAGAGGCAAGAGAGAAGCGCGTCGTTGCTTAACGCCCGGCCGCTTACACGATTCTCATCGCACTGCATCAAAGAGTCGCGTTTATGGCTGCTGCGCATATTCGCGATTACATGTGTAATACTAACACAAAAATAGAACAAATACAAACCATAATAAACTTCGATGAATAAAAATATCGAAAGAGAGAAAGCGATGGAAAATTTAATTAATTTCTATCGTAATCTACCGCTTCTCTAAATCTCGAAAGGAAAAAATTTTAAGAAGAAGGTATCCGAAAGAAATAATATCATTCTTCACTATCCTCTATCGTTTCCTGTTAGGGATTTCATCGGAATACGATAAAATATCAATAAAGACATAATATTTCATTGCAAGTTTTGTTGAAATTTCTATTTCTATATATACTTCAAAATCACTAAAAATCTGCCATAATTAATAGTTTAAGGTAATAGAAATTCTAAGCTCACTATCGCATAATTATCAAAAAAGCTCTTTGTTATTAATCGTATTAACAATATTTGACATAGCATTGTGCTCTCGAGGTATAATTAATTATCGTAGGCGGTTCGTCGTGATCTATTATAAAATCGGAGAAGAGTTTTTATATCATATTATTACAAAAACCGTAGTATATTATGCATAATAAGTATTTCATGTACTTCATAATTCTCTAATAAGAAAGGAGAACATATAAAGAATTAATCGTGAATTAACAGACTTTCACGTTTCGTGGAAAAAGAAACGATAAGGAACGATAAAAGTATTTAATGTTACAAATATGATACACAAAAAAATTGAAGGATCACTTAGTATATCCTTCAAAAATAGGCAATGTTCAAGAGAGTAACTTCATCAAAAATAATCATAACGAGATTTTTAAAAAAGTATTTTAAAGCTTGAAGTCTCTATTTTCGAAGTCGATTAATTAATATCTCGATCTAATTAATTTTTCACAAAGTTATAGGGAATTATAAATGGACAGCTTTCAAATCTCTAAAAATTTTATATGTATTTTACAAAGTTTCATGACCTGAATTAAAAATTGCAAACAAATTCTGTTTACAACGTTTGAAAGAATGAATCTTTACTTTTAATTTGCCTTTTCGTTAAGCATTGTATAATAATTTTTCATCAAGTTATTCAACACTAATGCGAATTCTTTCACTTCAATGTTGAATCTTGGTAAAAAAAAAAATCGTAAGACTATCCACAGAGAAGCAAATTTAATTTAGGTCATGGAACTTGGTAAAATCTGTACAAAGTTTTTAGATTTGACGACTTTCTATGTATATTCCTATAACTTTGTAAAAAGTTAATCAGAGAGATCGAAATATTTCTAACCTATCTCGAAAGTAGAGACAAACAATGGAGAATTAATCGCGAATTCGATCTTCCGATTTTTTTTTTTTTACCAAGATTCAACATTGAAGTGAAAGAATTCGTTTTCGTTTCAAAATTAATGTTGAATAACTCGATGAAAAAATATTATACAATGCTTAACGAAAAGGCAAATTAAAAGTAAATATTCATTCTTTCAAACGTTGTAAACAGAATTTGTTTGCAATTTTTAATTCAGGTCATGAAACTTTGTAAAATACATATAAAATTTTTAGAGATTTGAAAGCTATCCATTTACAATTCCCTATAACTTTGTGAAAAATTAATTAGATCGAGATATTAATTAATCGACTTCGAAAATAGAGACTTCAAGCTTTAAAATACTTTTTTAAAAATCTCGTAATGATTATTTTTCGACGAAGTTACTCTCTTGAACATTGCCTATTTTTGGAGGATATACTAAGCGATCCTTCAATTTTTTTGTGTCATATTTTTTGTATCATATTTGTAACATTAAATACTTTTATCGTTCCTTATCGTTTCTTTTTCTACGAAACGTGAAAGTCTGTTAATTCATGATTAATTCTTTATATGTTCTCGTTTCATAAATATCTTATTAGAGAATTATGATGTACATGAAATACTTATTATGCATAATATGCTACACTTTTTGTAATAATATGATAGAAAAACTCTTCTCCAATTTTATAATAGATAACGACGAACCGCCTACGATAATTAATTATACCTCGAGAGCACAATGCTATGTCAAATATTGTTAATACGATTAACAACAAAGAGCTTCTTTGTTAATTATAGCTTAGAATTTCTATTACCTTAAATACACTATTAATTATGGCAGATTTTCAGTGATTTTTGAAGTATATATAGAAATAGAAATTCCAACAAAACTTGATGATGAAACATTATGTCTTTATTGATAATTTATCGTATTCTGATGAAATCCCTAACAGGAAACGATAGAGGATGGTGAAGAATGATATTATTTCTTTCGGATACCTTTTTCTTAAAATTTTTTCCTTTCGAGATTTAGAGAAGCGGTAGATTACGATAGAAATTAATTAAATTTTCCATCGCTTTCTCTCTTTCGACATTTTTATTCATCGAAGTTTATTATGGTTTATATTTGTTCTATTTTTGTGTTATTAGGTGTACAACTTTGCTTCCGCCGTTTTCCTATAGATGGCTTTAGCGATATGTGGTGGTCGAAATAAATAGATCATAGACGTCATACAAAACTTGGTCATCTGTCAACATAACCCCATAGAAACATTAGTCGATTTGTGTCTGCATCATAAAGTTATTCTCGATTGAAAATGTCAGTTTACGAGCCAAATTCTCGTCATTTGCGGGAGGTTTTAATTTTTTGCTTCAATATGAAGAAATCTGCGGCTGAGGCTCATCGAATGCTCTCAAATACTTATGGTGAGGCCGCTATTAGTGAAAGAACGTGTCGTGAGTGGTTTCAACGCTTCAAGAACGGTGATTTTGACGTCAAAGATCGGCATAGCGGTGGAAGAGAGAAGGTTTTCGAAGATGCAGAATTGGAGGCATTACTTAAGCAAGACTCGTGTCAAAATCAAGAAGAATTGGCACTCATTGGGAGTGACTCAACAAGTCATTTCAAAACGCCTCAAAGCCATGGGAATGATTCAGAAGCAAGGGAATTGGGTGCCGTACGAATTGAAGCCGAGAGATGTTGAACGGCGTTTGTTTGCTTGTGAACAGCTGCTTGAAAGGCAAAGACGGAAGGGATTTCTGCATCGCACTGGGGACGAAAAATGGGTTCATTACGATAATCCCAAGCGCAGAAAATCATGGAGAGTTCCCGGCCATGCTTCCACGTCGACGGCCAAACCGAATATTCACGGCTCCAAGGTCATGCTCTGTATTTGGTGGGACCAGCTCGGCGTAGTGTATCATGAACTGTTAAAACCGACTGAAACAATCACAGGCGATCGGTATCGAACGCAATTGATGCGTTTGAGCCGAGCATTGAAAGACAAACGGCCGCAATACAACGAGAGACACGATAAAGTGATCTTGCAGCATGACAATGCTCGACCCCATGTTGCGAAAGTGGTCAAGACATACTTGGAAACGTTGAAATGGGAAGTCCTATCCCACCTGCCGTATTCTCCAGACGTTGCTCCCTCTGACTATCACTTGTTTCGACCAATGGCACACGGCCTGGCTGACCAGCAGTTCCGGTCTTATGAAGAAGTAAAAAATTGGATCGATTCGTGAATAGCCTCAAAAGATGATCAGTTTTTTCGACGCGGGATTCGTACGCTACCCGAAAGATGGGAGAAAGTAGTGGCCAGCGATGGACAATACTTTGAATCATAAATATATAACCAGTTTTTTACAATAAAGCCTCGAATTTCGGAAAAAAAACGGCGGAAGCAAAGTTGTACACCTAATAGTATTACACATTTAATCGCGAATATGCGCAGCAGCCATAAACGCGACTCCTTTGATGCAGTGCGAGAACCGTGTAAGCGGCCGGGCGTTAAGCAACGACGCGCTTTTCTCTTGCCTCTCCAACCTCTCCAACGCGTTGCCGGCGCAGCTTATGTTTGAAAAAGTGAGCCGTGCTATACTTCTAGCGGCCGGATTATTTCTATCGGCGCGTTCTCATTAATACAATTGGCAAACATTAAGATCTCGATTATTATTATGAATATCGCTAAATGATGAAGGACTTTTATGTTTATTATTTTATG
>NW_012130165.1:130899-139120 GCF_000143395.1 Atta cephalotes | reverse complement strand
GTGTGTGTGTGTGTGTGTGTGTGTGTGTGTGTGTGTGTGTGTGTGTGTGTGTGTGTGTGTGTGTGTGTGTGTGTGTGTGTGTGTGTGTGTGTGTGTGTGTGTGTGTGTGTGTGTGTGTGTGTGTTTACCTTTGCCCAATATGTCGTTCATCACATCTGCCATCGATGATTGTATAGTCGACTGAAAAATAAGTAACTGACCACAGCCATTGCTGATCCGGATATTGTAAAGTTGGTTTCAGCGAATATCGTATTCGTATCGAAGATTCTGTAACTCTTTCGAATCGAAATTCTCCATGAAGGCCGCCAGAAGATACATATGCAGCGAGTCTAAGTGCACCTGCAGCAGTTGCTGAACAATATTATTTTTAATTTAATAAGATAAAATCATCTATTATGGGTTAGGCTGATTTTGAATATGAGATAGCGGAATTTCTGTTGAACTGATTTATAAGCGTATATGATTTGTTCTAGATGAACTTTTTGCTCTTAGAGTGACATTTATTTAATTAGAAAATTCACTATTATATCATGCATGCAAAAAGAGATATAATCGTTGTAAAAAGAGATTTGTGAAATTGGATGTTGTCACATTTTATTAAGATTAATCTTAAATCAGGCTTATTCAATTTGAACTCCGGAAATCCAAAAAAATTCGCAAAAAATTCAATGTGAATAAGTATGTGATTTCATGAAATGTAAAGTGTTAATACGCATCTGAGCGACGCTTATCAATCACTTTAAAGTCTTCGAAATCTTATCCATATTGAATCTTTTTGCGTCGATGGCTTTGCGTTTTGGAACTGAAATTAGACAGGCGCTTACTTTAAATGTTTATGATATAAAAGTAAATATTTAGTAATAAAGTCAACATAAAATAACAACATAGAGTAAGATCATATTGATAGGAAAATAAGTGATTATATGTAATACAGTGACCAAGATGGAGCAGTGATGGCTGCAACCCCCCCCCCCCCCGAAATTCTGAATAATTTCAATAATTTTATAAGAATGTGTAAAAAATTGAGCCGTAAATATCAATTTGTTTTGTGAGAGGAAATTAAATCTTTTAGGATAGTTCTTATATTTAATTTAGTTGCAAAAATATCGTTTATTATGTATTAAAAATATGTTTGTTGATTTTCGTTTGTATTTGACACGTAAACAAAAATTCGATAAATTACATGGAAAAAAATATTACTGCTAGTATAACCGCAAAAAATGATGTTAGGAGAACAGCAGTACTTCAATTCGCGATATCTCAGCCGGATATTAATATTTATTATTCAAATTTTTACACTATAATTTTTAACATATTCTGCGACTTGTAGAGCTATTCCGAAATTTTCGAAGCATTTTACAAAATGGCGGATTTTTAATAATATTTTGTCTGAAACTTTCCAGAAAATTTCTTCAAATATTCAACTACGATGTAACATTAATGACAATTTTTAATTTGAAAATTCGTAATACGACTTTAACGTTTAAAAAAAAATTCACTCGATAAAATATTATTAAAAATCTGCCATTTTGTTGTAAAGCACTTCAAAAATTTCGAAATAGTTCTACAAGTGGCAAAATATATCAAAGATTATTGTGTAAAAATTTGAATAACAAATATTAATATCCGACTGTGAGAGTTGAAATGCTGCCGTTCTCCCCCATTCAACGCCACTTTTCTAATTATACGTCAATATTCTATTAAAGAGACATATTTATTAACCAATAAATAAAAATAAAAAATAAAATTAAAAAGAATATGAAATTCCGAATAATCGGTCAGTAAATCGCTTGCAAGTAATTCATGGTCCCCGTAAGGTATTCATCAATATTGCTATAGAAATTGAATAACTTTCATCACGATTTTTCTATGACGATGGAAATGAATTTTAAGGTTGTGAATTTTGTTTTGTCTGAGGATAGCTCACTCTAAGAGCCGAAACATGTAATGTAATGTGTGTGTTTTACAATGTATTATTTATAGAATTTTTTAAATACATTTTATATATCATATTATAGTTCTTGTATTTATAATTAATTACGTTAACTTTTATATGTCCTACACTTCTTTGTATTGTCTTTTACAAAAAAATTAAAAATTAGAAATTATAAAAAAATACAAAAAATCTCTACATGATCACAACTTTGACGGTGTAGAGGTTTCAGCTTATTGACGATTAATATGATCAAATTGATGTACAAAATGTTAAATCAACATTAATTACATTTTTATTTAACGTTTTAAACGAAACTTTTTTTATTTGCTTATCAAATGTGTCACTAGTATGAAAAAGAACATTTAAACAAAACTGATTTCTACAGCACCTCCCGAAACATTTTTTCTCATGTACGCCATTGATGTAATGATTTGTTTAATTGTAAAGATTAGCTTCGGTCATCGTGAAATCGCAAGGCGTAGAAATCGTAATACAATATGAAATATTCAGGGTATTCCTAACATGAGATAACTTACGCTCGAACTTAATCTACTATATGGTATTTGCGAGAGAGTGATCGCGTATGCGCGAAGAAGGAAAATACATAATAATTGTGATTTTAATTTATTTAACATTTGTATATCATAGTTTTATTATTTCAATTGATTATAATGTACATCTGCAATATAAGTAATTTACCATGTTGTTTTGTAAATTTATGCATTTTAGCAATATAATCTCAAGCTTTCTACAATTTTATTTTTCTTTTCTTAAGAATTGTTAAGTTCTTTATTCCGTCGATATATTAATAAGTTTTTAGTGTACTAAATAATTATATTTACAAATAGAGGCAAAGAAAAAGCATTGAAGTCTGATAATCAAGGCTGTAGTTGAAGCAGCAAAAAACAAAGAAATGAGATATTTAAAAGAATTCTAAAGAATTCTAAAGAATTCAATATCCCAAAGCGTACTATCAAACGATATGTCCAAAACGATTCTGTCATTGTTAAAATTCCTCTGAGAAGAAAAACAGCTATCTTTATCTATAAAAAAGGACTCATTAAATAATGCATTGCTTTATTAATGATAATTTGGATAAATGATATTTTGGATTGTGGCTTAAAGACATTTTTTATCTCGCTTTTATGCTAGCGTTGAATAATCTTAAACATCCTTAGCAATTGACAGATATGTGGACTAAACTCAATTCTCATGAAAATGGTTTCTAACAGATTGTTGCAACTTTTTTGACAATAAATATATACTGCAGCATTTTCATTTGTTTTTGAAAGCAACCATTGTTCGCATAGTCTTTAAGGAAACAAATATAATATTATATAAGAGATAAAAAGAGTTAAGAGCCACCACTAATTCTTAATTGCTAATATCTAATGTCTTGTAAATTATAATATTTAACCAATGTTTTGTCTGTACCTTAGGACCTTTTTAATATTAATATATAAACATTTCTTACATGCTAAATTTAAACATTTCCTTCGTCATACGTCAATTCTTAAAACGATCATACATCAATTTTTAAAACATTTTAATTAAATTCGCTTCTTCTGAATACAATGATGACAATATATTTTGTCGATTGCTATGTCATCAGTCTTGACATGTAAAATCAATTTTTTTCAATTGACGAATTCGTAATTCGTATTCTATTTACATTATTTGCGAATCATTTATAATAGATGAACAAATACAAACAAGAATAACAGGTCGATTTATTAAACAAATCAAAGTAAGAATAAAATCACAAAAATTCCTAATAATAAGTTACTTAGCAATATATGAGAACGAAACATAAAAATTATTATCATCACACTCAGAAGAAGCGAATTTTTAATTAAAGCGTTTTAAGGAATGACATATGATATAAGATATGATATAAGATAGGAGATGTTTAGACTTAGCATATAATGTAAGAATTGTTTATATATTAATATTGAAAAGGTTCTAATGTAAAGACGAAATGTTTGTTAAATATTAATTTACAAGATATTAAATATTAGTAATTAAAAACTAACAGTGACTCTTTTTACCTCTTACTAATGTTTTTAGTCAATTGAGTCTAATAATTTAACCTGCAATACATATGTTAAAAATTACATGAAAAAATTATAAACTATTCTAAATTGCATTTGAAAGTAATACAAAAAAAATGAGAGACAATTTACCACCATACCAAAAATTACTTAAATAAAAAGCAATATTTTTTTAATTTGTACTCTAATAGAAATATATAAAAATGTATTGAAAAATAATGATAAAAATTTTCAATTTTTTATATATGTAAGTACTTCATGAATTCAAAAATATTTATGTAAAGTTATTGAGATATATATTGAGATTAGTTGTTCATTAAATAAAGAAAAATAAATAAATAACAAGAGAGCGAGCGTGGCAGAGCAGATAGCGCACTGGTCTGCTGACCCTCTGAGAACCCGGATTTGATTTCCGATAGAACGAAAATATTTTCATAAGCTCGTCTTCTCTTGGAAGGAAACGGCAATCCACCTATATCCTTGCCAAGAGCCCTCCTCTAACAAAATTTTGTCTTTCGGAAACGACGTTAAACCATATCTTCCATATGACTGTATACAACCAACACATATGCACCACAGACATAAAAGAGAAGTCACCTCGCTTCACGAACAATAAGACTAAGGAGATGGAAATAAACAAAATATTTATTTATTGTAAACTAATTGGTAAATTTCAATGAAACTTTGCATAAATCATTTTTAATGCAGGAAGAATTGATATTATTTTCACATTGAAAAGCATAAATATGTGCTTTTGCATATGCAATTCCTACACTAGTTACAGCCGTGAGCGTATCGTTGAATTTTTTTCGATGGGATGGAATGGGGTTTCTATCAATTCAGGAAGATACCAATCGGAATGGCAAACCAAAAAAAAAGGATTTTGCTACTGAAAAGGATCTCGCTGCACCAATTTTGTTGTGATTTACATTTTTAATGTTAATAAATTTCATTTGTATATTTTTACAACTTTTAATGTCTCCTCGTACTTTATTTTGAAAAGAAAAAATGTTACATTTTGTACATCATGTAACATGTTTATTTATTTTTTTAAAGACACATTTAAAAAAAAAGACAATAGAGCTACTACAAGCAAAATTCTTTAATATTGTTGCTCGAATTAACAAAAAAGTACATATTAAAATTTACTTATACAGGATGTTTGGAAATAAATGATAATTCTTTTGCATAGGATCAGAATAGACTAAACTCAGAAGAAAAGTCCTCTACCATTTTACAATTGTTGCAACGGAGTTAATAAGTTATTAACTTATAAAAATAGCCAAATTCGCCCAGTCCATCGCCAAATGTAAACGCGCGAACAGGATAGGACCACCTAGCACAGTGAAGCGCACGTTTGCCGTTGCTAGGCCCGTTAATGTCTAGCGACGGCAATTGCTTATAAACAACGCAAATAAATAAGCAAATAAATAAAATAAGCTAACGTATTAGATGTACAACTTTGCTTCCGCCGTTTTCCTATAGATGGCTTTAGCGGTAAGTGGTGGTCAAAATAAATAGATCATAGACGTCATACAATAAACTTAGGCATCTGTCAACATAACCCCATAGAAACATTAGTCGATTTGTGTCTGCATCATAAAGTTATTCTCGATTGAAAATGTCAGTTTACGAGCCAAATTTTCGTCATTTGGGAGATTTTAATTTTTTGCTTCAATATGAAGAAATCTGCGGCTGAGGCTCATCGAATGCTCTCAAATACTTATGGTGAGGCCGCTATTAATGAAAGAATGTGTTGTGAGTGGTTTCAACGCTTCAAGAACGGTGATTTTGACGTCCAAGATCAAGGTGCTCTGTATTTGGTGGGACCAGCTCGGCGTAGTGTATTATGAACTGTTAAAACCGACTGAAACAATCATAGGCGATCAGTATCGAACGCAATTGATGCGTTTGAGCCGAGCATTGAAAGACAAACGGCCGCAATACAACGAGAGACACGATAAAGTGATTTTGCATCATGACAATGCTCGATCCCATGTTGCGAAAGTGGTCAAGACATACTTGGAAACGTTGAAATGGGAAGTCTTACCCCACCCGCCGTATTCTCCAGACGTTGCTCCCTCTGATTATCACTTATTTCGATCAATGGCACACGGCCTGGTTAACCAGCACTTCCGGTCTTATGAAGAAGTAAAAAATTGGATCAATTCGTGGATAGCCTCAAAAGATGACCAGTTTTTTCGACGCGGGATTCGTATGCTACCCAAAAGATGGGAGAAAGTGGCCAGCGATGGACAATACTTTGAATCATAAATGTATAACCAGTTTTTTACAATAAAGCCTCGAATTTCAGAAAAAAAACGGCGGAAGCAAAGTTGTACACCTAATAACTAAAAATTGACTGCTCCAAACAATTAAAAATGCTATGCCACATTCAGCCAATCTTTCCTTTTAGACAGAACAGTGTTGAAATCCATCAACAACAGAAGAATTATGGAAGTCGTGCACTCCTTAAATAAAGGGAAGAGAACATAGTGAAAATCGCTTTGCATGGAAAGTCGAAACCCATGTACAAAAGTACATTAAAAGAAAAGATTGGTTGCGGCAAATTAGATAGTCAAATATGGCATAGCATTTTTAATTAGCTGTAGTAACTAATTTTTGGTTGCGTTAGTTAATCGAAATTCTATATTAACATTACGAATAGGCTAATACAACAATTAACTGCAGCAACCAAAAATTAGTTGTTGCAATCAATTAAAAATGCCACATTTTACTATCTAATTTGCTGCAGCAGCCAATCTTTTTTTCAGTGTACAATTATAGAAATCGTACGATTCTTAAGCAGGAATGGGGAGAGGGGGGAGAGGGGTAAGAGTCGCTTCGTACGGAAAGTCGAAATTCATGTGCAACAATTATATACAATTACGGAAGTCATACGCCCCTTAAGCAGGGGAGGAGCGGGGTAAAAGTCACTTCGCATAGAAAGTCGAAACTCGCATCCAACAGTATAATTAGTAGGAAGTCGTAGAGGTGGAGAATATCGATTACTATCGATAGTTTCAGCTATTGGATACTACCAAAGTGTTTTTGCAATTATCGATAGATTTCGATAGTGATGTTTTTCCATTATAAATCAATCGAAGATCCATATTAAGGCCTGCTGCACGTTGAATGTAACGAAAATCTTTCTGAAAATCTTCAGTTTATGTTCCGTTATTACTTACTGAGTTCGTTCGCTTTCCAGATTTCACGCTCACAATCAACTGAGTCAACAGTATTCACACGTATATGTGTTCCAAAATTCACTGTCAATGTTGAAAATGGATGCATTCAGAACGATAACCGCTCATTGAGCGCTCAATGAGATTTTTCATCTAATTGGCATATTCCATTAAATCTTAAAATATAAACCAATCAGATAAAAGTTCACTGAACACTCAGTGAACGGTTGTCGTTCTGAATGCACTTGCACTAATGTATGTTGATTGTGAGCGTGAAATCTGGAAAGCGAACATATTCAGTAAATAACGGAACGCAGCTTTAAAACATAATTAATTTTAAGGAATCATATTGTGTAATAATAATTGGTATAAGAATTAATTATAAATAAACAAAGTATCTTTTAAAATGTCTTTATTTTTAAAATCGAAAAAGAAAATGAAGAATAATAAGACTGGTGAGTACTTTTGAGATTTTCACGGGTACTTTCTATATAAAAATTATGCGTTTCATGAGTTTCTTCCGTGTCCAGATTCATTCTTGGAATGCCAACGTTTCGTGAATTTTGCACTTCATCAAGGTGAAGAGCAGCCTGATATCAAACAGCTTATTAACCAAGCAGCATTAGCGGGAAGTTTAATTTTCTGCTTTAATTGGAAGAAAAGTACGGCTGAATCCCATCGAATGCTTGTCAAAGTTTATGGTGACACTGCTCCAACTGATAAATCATGTAGGGAATAGTTTCAAGGATGGAAATTTCAGTACTGAAGACAAGCCTCGCTCTGGACAGCCAAAAAAATTCGAAGACAAAGAATTAGAGGCATTACTCGAAGAAATTCAGAGTCAAACGCAAGAAGAGCTTGTATCATTAAGGATAATTCAACAAGCCGTTTCTGTACGATTGAGAGCCATGGGAATGATTCAAAACCAAGGAAATTGGATGCCTTATGAACTGAAACCGAGAGACGTTGAAAGGCGATTTTTCACTTGCAAACAGCTGATTCAAAGACAACAGAAAAAAGGTTTTTTTGCATCGGATTGTGATTGGAGA
>NW_012130165.1:128177-129995 GCF_000143395.1 Atta cephalotes | reverse complement strand
TTGGATGCCTTATGAACTGAAACCGAGAGACGTTGAAAGGCGATTTTTCACTTGCAAACAGCTGATTCAAAGACAACAGAAAAAAGGTTTTTTTGCATCGGATTGTGATTGGAGATGAGAAGTGGATATTCTACGACAACTCCAAGAAAAAAAATTCTACGCTAAGCCCGGTCAATCGTTGCCATCTCAACACCATGGCCGAACATTCATGATTCGAAGATCATGCTCTGTATCTGGTGGGACCAAAAGAGTCTTGTTTACTATGAGCTGCTGAAACCTGGCGATTCTATTACGGACAACTGGTATCGGCTACAATTGATTCGTTTGAGCCGTGCATTGCGAGAAAAACGGTCGGAATATGAGCAAACACATGATAAAATTATTCTTCTTCAACGCTCGGCCTCATGTCGCTAAAGTGATAAAAAATATTTGAAAAATATTATTAAAAATATTCAAATGGAATGTTTTACTGCATCCGCCGTATTCTCTGGACATTGCTCCTTCTGATTACTGGTTATTCCGAAGGATGCAGTAAGTCACCGATTCACTTCTTTCGCAGAAATCGAAAATTGGCTCCAAAATGGATCGCCTCCAAAGACGAGTCATTTTTTCGAGATGGAATTCGAAAATTGCCTGAGAGATGGGAAAAAGTAGTAGGCAGCGATGGACAATACTTTAATTGATCTGTTCATTCATTTTGTTTTGAAATAAATGCATTTTTGAACACAAAAAAACGGACCGAACTAATTTGTACTCTCAATACATTTTACACGTTATGTACTTTTCTAAGGTCTATTTACATATTTTCTATTTTCTATAGCGCATTTTCTCATACATCTTCGAAACCTCGACTCAATGGAAGCATGTTGCACATGATACAAAGAATATTTAAAACTAAAGATGCTCTTAATCAGACTCTTTTAAAATTGAAGAAAACTTCTGCTCCATTAACATAGAAGAAATAATGATAATTTTCTGATATCGAAGCTTATTTTGATGAGGCAACAAATAAAATACCAAGTTCGCAGTATAACAACCTCATTAATTATCCCGATTATTATTACTTTCGATATATACAATCATTTAGATAATCTCCAATTAAAAATCACATCAGAAGAAGGAAAAATGTTTTATTTGAGTCTTATTGAGTCTGTAAAAAACAGGCTGTTTGTCTATGAAACTAGAACTATACCTAGAATCTCCATAATTCTCGATCCAAGATTTAAAAAGGAAGGTTTCAGATTACAGGAAAATGTTAATCAAGCAGCAATATTTCTGAAATAAAAAATGAATAGTTTGATGAAGGAAAATTCAAATCAAAATAAACCATCAATAACTTTATCTCCGAAAAAAAATCTCTCTTTTCATTTATCGAACAAAGAAATGAACAAAATTCTAAAAGTATTCTAGCAAGCAAATGTAATTATATGCAAACGACAATTTTTGAGGAGAGGATTAATTCGCCAGAAAATGCAGACAATATTCACTTCTATTTTGGAAGATAAATATTTTCTTTAACATTTATTATAATTTGATAAACATTTTTAAATATTTTTAGGTTAGTGAGGAGTTAAACTACCAGAATTATGCAAAAAATATTTATGCATACCAGTATCTTTAACAGAATCGGAAAGAATTTTTAATAAAACTGGGCAAATAATATTGATAGAAAGTATATATATATATATATATGTATATATATATATATATATGTATATATATATATATATGTATACACCTAATATATATACATATATATATACACATATATACACACATATATATATATACACATATATATACATATATATATATATA
>NW_012130165.1:117756-125627 GCF_000143395.1 Atta cephalotes | reverse complement strand
ATCTTTCAATGCTCGACTCAAACGAATCAATTGCGTTCGATACCGATCGCCTGTGATTGTTTCAGTCGGTTTTAACAGTTCATGATACACTACGCCGAGCTGGTCCCACCAAATACAGAGCATGACACCTTGGACGTCAAAATCATCCATTCTTGAAGCGTTGAAACCACTCACGACACGTTCTTTCACTAATAGCGGCCTCACCATAAGTATTTGAGAGCATTCGATGAGCCTCAGACGCAGATTTCTTCATATTGAAGCAAAAAATTAAAACCTCCCGCAAATGACGAGAATTTGGCTCGTAAACTGACATTTTCAATCGAGAATAACTTTATGATGCAAACACAAATCGACTAATGTTTCTATATTATGTTGACAGATGCCCAAATTTATTATATGACGTCTATGATCTATTTATTTCGACCACCACTTACTGCTAAAGCCATCTATAGGAAAACGGCGGAAGCAAAGTTGTACACCTAATATTATATATTGTACATATTATAGAATTCAGTTTAATCTTTCATTAAAAGGATTAATTAATTATTAACGGATTTCCCGTATGGGGTTGTAGTCTCTCATCGGGTGCTTCCCCTAGTGGCGCATTGGGGAAAGCTTGCCAACTTGCCGGAAGGTACTGAGGAAATACCCGGAGCGTAAAACTGAAAAATGGCAATGGAAAAAACAATAACGGAAATTACCATCCCAGGTGGCAGCCCAGGCCTTAGCTTGAAAAATCCACCCTCTACGGAGGCCACAAGGATTCTGGGGGGGGGGGGGTGGCAATTATTGTCTACTAAGAATTTGATTTAAAAAAATAATATATCTTTAGGATCGCCAACTGAGGATAACAGCGAACAACATAGCCAGACTAAGATAAAAAACAGGATAAAATCCTACTACAGCAAACTTTACTTATGACATATTTTCAGAACAGAGCTAGAGTCAACTCCACAGGAGATGTCCTAAGCTACCAAAGATCCAAAAATAGATAAAACTTAAATAAGAATTTAATCACAAATATAAACACGGAAAATGATAACGATAACAATAACTGAGAAATACGGAAAAAGAAAACAAGCAAAAAAGACCTCGCAGCAGTCCTGAAGACTCAAAATTAAAAACTCAGAAACAAAAGTAGATGTAGAAGCAAACTGGCTTAGCTTATCACTTTTCCTGAGCAATAAATATGAGAATTTAGAACAAGACGTGCAAGACAGAAAATCAATGGAACTAAGGACATTGAAAACTCCATCCATATTTTTAGGAGTGACTAACATTACACCGCTCATTTCATTACTTGAGAATATCGCACGAATACGAAATCAAGATAATAAATGACTCACAAGTAAAAATTCAGCCCGAAACTCCGGAAAAGTACTTAATAATAATTAAAGAATTACAAGCAAGGAATACAGAATTCCATGAAAAACTTTAAAATCATACTAAAAACAACTTCTACTAACATAGATGACATGAAATAAGAAATTAATAGCAAAGGACATAATGTTGCAAATATATGGAACATGCGATACAAAGCCACAAAAAAACCACTACCTATGTTTCACATAGAATTAAAACTAGCAATCAATAACAAAGAAATATACAGCATAAACTATTTATTACAATGCAAAATAATGTTTGAGCAATCTTATTCGAAAAAGGAAATACCTCAATGCACAAAATGTCAGCGTTACGGTCATACTAAGAACTTCTCTGTAACCATAAAGTAAGTTGTGTCAAATGTGCAGGTAACTATGCAACTGACAAATGTCAAAGGAAGGTAAGGATAGATGACGTCAAATGTGTTCTATCATCCTGCAGGTAATCATCCTGCAAATTATAAGGGATGTAAAATATAAAGAGTTACAAAAAAATTCACATTCATCACTAAGAAAAAAGGAAACTATATTCCCATTTAAACAGGATAATACGTTACATACATATCACGACCAACTCGCTCTTATGCTCAAGTTGCCTCTGCGTCAATACGACTGGATAATAAAACTGGATAATGAAAATACACTTGCCTATATATCCAGTACTGAACAACGCAGTCAAACAATATTCTTGAACTGAAGAATATGACAAAGGGATTCATGGAAAAAATGGATTCCATGCTCAACATACTATCAATACTCGTCTCCAGAATAAAATAATGGCTCCATCGCTTAAAATAGTGGCCTGGAATTCCAATGGCTTGGCACAATATATGAACGAAATAAAAACACATATATTTATGCACAAAATAGACTGTTGTGTGTTTGTGACGCTTGTGTCATCTTGTCTGGAAAGCTCGTACGCCAAGACGGCGTGTAATAATAACGATTCTTTGTTGTAACGATTCGAATCTTTATTGTTGAGTCGAATTTAAGATGTATTCAAAGCGAGCGGCGAAGCTTGTAGACTGATAACTTGTGCATTCGTTAAAATGCGTGCATCGATAATTCGCACTTGGTATGACATCGAGTGGTTTCTCACAGTTCGGAAAAAAGTATTGCGCACAATAACGAGACCAAATCTCGTTGGAAACTCAGGCAATTCGTGCACACTAATGCTCTCGCGGTACGCGTATACCTAGAACGTGGAGAGAATGCATTGATAACAAAATGCATTGATAATACAACAGAACGTGTGGGTCGCATTTCGGCTTCGGGATAAAAAGCGTTACAATGAATAGATGACTCGTATTGATCGAGATTAGGAAGCGAATTGATTTCTCGCACGCGGAATGTATGCGCGATCGTCACTTTTTCGAGTGTTGCACACGTGGGGGGGGGGGTCGCCATTTGAGATAAACAGCGTGATCAGAGCGAGATACATGCATGTTTTGAACGGTGACAGCTCGATGAGCATCTGTTTACTTACCATCGCCAAGGATATATTCAAATCGACGATTATTCCGGAATATAGACATAATGCTAATTTCAGAGACGCATTTTACCGATAAGCATTACTTTAAATTGCCTTCTTATATTGTATATAATACTATGCATCCTGACGGAACGACCGTTATTAGAAATTAGGCACTATGAAATAAAAAAACACAAAAAGGACTATATGCAAGCAACTTCAATTGTGGTAGAAAACTGGACTGGCATTTTTACTGTTTCGCTATATATTGCCCCTCCCCCTCCCCAAATATACGATTATAAACAATCAATTTGAGTTCTTCTTTAAAACCCTAGGCGACAAATTCATAATAGGTGACTACAATGCCAAGCATCAATCAATTTTGGAGATCAAGATTAGTAAATCTAAAAAGTCGAATATTCTATAAAGTTATCGAGAAAAATAACTTAAACATAATATCTCAATATTATGCTTAAGTTATTAATATTGCTAAGATCTCGGTAGTCTAAAAGCTTAGGAATGCAAAAGATTCGGGTTCGATTCCCGACCGAGGCAATATTTTTCGCAATAAGTTCATTACAGTTTTTTTAAGATTAAATTTGGGAAATTTGGGGGATTATTAATATTTCAGATTGCGTTGAAAGTCCAACAATCATATCGGCAATTATAAGTTATGAAATTAATTCATTTAAATGAATATTTATAACAATTCAACATGTTAACATTCAACAACATAAATAGTCTTATTTTCAATTTTATTGTTTATACACGCTCACCTACAATGTGTAACTTTCCATATCGGTTATTGCGAGGAATATTGCTGAGGTCTCGGGAGTCTAAAGGCTTAGGATGCTCGCACGGAAGAGATTCAAACCGAGGTAATATTTTTCGCAATAAATTTTTTATTACAGTTTTTTAAGATTAAATTTGAGAAATCTTAAGATATTATAAGGAAGTAATATACAGAGATGAATAAAAAGTTTTACTTATTTTAAGAAGGAATATTGTATTATAATAAAAATTATTATTAAATCTTAACATTATTTATAATTTGTAATGTTATAAATATCAATCATGTCAATTTCCTTATTCGTTGATTTATGTATTTATTCTGACAACAATTACTTATACATAGCATGGATAACATATATACGGAAGCGTTAATAATTAATTCTCAAAAATGATATGTCGTAATGTAACTTTATTACACATGGTTGAATTCGTAAAAAAAATAATTTGTAATTTGATAAAAAAAATTTGAAAATTTAAGAAAATTATGGATGAGGGTATTATGTTAAATAAAAAAATAAACAAAATTTCTTTTTCTTTATAACTTTAAAGTACTCTTGAAACCTTTTATTTAAAAAATCTTTTTTCTATTTTTTATACTTACGACAATATTCGCCTCGAAAGAAAAATATCGTTTTTTTTTTCAAAGGAATGTTTAACCGCTTAAACACGAATTAGGACACGTGACATAAAAAAATATGTGTCTCTTAGATTTTCATGGTTAATAATATACTTTATGGAAAATTAAATCGGTTCCGGACAGTTGTGAAACTTCTCTTGTCAGTGATATATTTTTTGAAATTAAATCAAGGCGCAAATTCATGATCTATCTTTTATTTAATTATACATACTCAGCGATATTTTTAGAAATAAAATCGAGGACTGAATATTCAAATTCTACTTTTCAATCATCATACTTTCTCGCCATCGAATTTCGACAGTAATCGTGCTTGTTCAACTTATTTTGTATTTTATATATTATTCTTATAACTTTGAGAATGACCCGATTGGAGTCAAAACATTAGTTTAATGTAAGCATATTTTTATTTTTATTAAATGTTATCTGTATTTATTACGTACATTATATTTTGTTACTTTGACTCGTAGTCTTTTGTAATATAATTTATTTCATTTCAGTATATTTCAATCCATTCTGGTTTTTTGGACTATTGTCGGATTCATTCTGAATTTTAATTGAACTTCGAAGAATCGCACGGGTTAAAAAAAAGTGAAAACTTTGTCTAGATGAATCTCGGATTTATGCGAATCGGATGCATGGATTGCAAAGGATTGAACAGATTTTCAGAATAAGCCTTTGATTCATTCGGATTTAACACAGATTGATTTGAATGATTGTTTCGGATTCATAGGGATTGAAATTTGAGAGAACGTGCAGATTGAAATGATTTTTTGCGATTGTACTACAGATTTAATCGGACATAATTTGGAGTTGATACATGGATCGAAAAGGATTATAAACTTGCTTTGAATTGACTCAGTTTGAGCACGGCGATGAATTTTTGAATAGCTCGGAAAAATTCGGATTTTACATCAGATTAAATTCCTATCCGAAATTTACTTCGTTAAAATTAATTTATTTCGAACAGTTGTTAAAATCGTTTAGGAAAAATGTTATGTGTCTTACATCGAATGGTTTCTGATATAAATGCACTATTGTTGCAAAATTATTGTTAGAAAAAGGAAATTATAGGGAAGAATAGACATGAAAGAAACATATTTTGAAAGAGTTTCGTATTTCAACTAATTGAATATCACCAAAAATTTAAAAATATTTTTATTTGATAACAGTACTAAAACTATATACGTTGTCCATAAACATTTGACATTTATCGTCAAAATTATTATTGCCGTAATAAGAGATGCAAAATTATCATTAGAAAAAGTACTCGTACGTTTTTTGAATTAAATTTGAATTAAATTTCTAAAGCTTTTTCATTTATTTGTTTAGCTTTTAGAAAAAGTATTTTTTTATCAATAATTTATATATTAATGTAAACTAAAAATGTAATTACAAATTCTTTGTTTATTTTGATTTATCAGATATTCTGTAATTAAATTTTTTACGTATAATGTTATGAAAGAACCGTATTGAGAGCTATAGAAAAGCCAGTTCTATTATCTTTATCTGGCTCCTTCATTACATACCCAGAGATGTTCTTTTCAGTACAATTGATTTTCTTTACTTTTAGTACTAGAACATAACAAGCGCACGTTTCGCGCGTGCGAACTAAATTATTCGACTTATAAATTTTTACATATAAGTTTTAAAATATAAATTAAAATTTAACTTTATGACGAATTAATAATTCATAAGCAACATTTCCTTGATTGTAATTGGTTTTTGGTTTTCTTGCTTGCACTCCATCCAAATGAATTATCTATTAAAATTAATTTATTATCACTTATTATTATATATTTTTTAATTTGTTTGTTATTTTATTAGTTGTTTTATTTGTCTTTATTTGTTGTTTTTTGTTGTTTATTTATTTTTATTTTTTTTGTTTTTTTTTTCAGTGAATATAAATGTTAATAAAATGTTAAATTTCTATATTATCTAATTTATAATTAAGGAAAAAGATAGAAAAAGATAGAATAATAAAAAAGAAAGAACAAAGAATGATAATATTTATGTAATTTAGCATTATATATGGTAAAATAGGATTAATGTCATCATTCTAAGCAACAATTTGAATGCGTTTTCCGTTTCCATTGTTTAGAAAAAACTTTAAAAATTTAAATTGTTATTTTTCATTACCAATAATGCGAGGAGTCTCCATTCCATCAACATAATCGATTATTTCATATATTCAATATATGTTTTAGTAATGTTACACGTTTCTTGTTTTTTACAGCATACAACATAATTTTCATTTATTTATAAATATTATTAATCCTATAAGTTTAAATATAAAAAACTTCTACTCCCTATCTATCAACTTATAATTATAACTGTACTTTCTATAAAATTTATGAAATTTTATAAATTTTATAAAATTTATTTTTTTCATAAAATTTTATATGGATTCATATGGAATTTAATGTACACCTACATTATCTATATTTAAAGCTACTATAATTCGTTATTTTTAATTTTATGTATAACTACAAATTTTCTTATAATCTAAAAACATCAGGCTTTCTCAGACGCCAACCTCTGGCGGAGACACAATATAGCGGAAAATTTAAATTGAAATTTGTTCGGATTTTGATGCACCCTACATACATATTACGTTATCCTTTCTTTCATATCTTTTTTCCTTCATTTTCTTTTTTTTATTTCTTCTTTTATTTTTCCTTGCTTTTCCTTTTACCTTTTTTTTCTCTTCTTCTTTTTTCTGAATCGTTTTCATGAAAAATATTAATAAGAAAAATATATAATCGAGAGATATTAATATTTTGTTCTACATCATGCTTTCTTTCACATTTCTTTTTCTTCCTTTTTTCTTTCCTTTTTTTCATTTTATCAGACCATTCTTTTTCTATTTCTTCATCTTTTCCTTTCTTTTCAGTTCTTTCTTTTTTTATAAGTCCTTTCCCTAGTGAAAATTTTTCTCAAAATTTTTCATATAATTTTTCAGAATTTCGATATAATTTTATAACTTTCTCACATTTTTTTATACAAATTCGAACATTTCTCAGAAAATCTACATCTTTTCTCAGAATTTTTTATATATGTTAATTATAAAAATCATAAAATCATAAGATTCAAAATCATAAGATTTCTAAGATTTTTTGTAAGTATAATTTCTGATGAAATGTTATAAAAAAATTAAAAATATTTTTTAAAAATTATGAGATAAGAAATTTCAGAATATTTCAGAATTCACTTGTATGAAAAATTCTGAGAGAAGATGTAGACTTTCCGAATATTTATAAGTATTTCTGAAAAATGTTCCAATTCGAATAAAAATTATGAGAAAAATTTTCACCAGAGTTTCTTTTCATGAAAATCACTAATAACTGAAAATAAAATATAACTCCAAGATATTAACATAAATATAAATATTTTGCTATAAATATATAACATTATTCCTAGTAGTGCAACCTGATGTGCTAATGTAGCGGTAATTACTGCTGAACGCAGCCATAGTATCTCTATATACGGAGCATTGTTAAAAATTTTGGGAGTGGGGTAGCTCATTTAGAAAAGGATGCACTCATCGGCCCAGGTACGTTCTCTCTCATGCGCGAAACTCTCTCTCTCTCTC
>NW_012130165.1:109827-117053 GCF_000143395.1 Atta cephalotes | reverse complement strand
AAATTCTTTCGTTCACTATTTCTGTTCTCTCGTGTTACATCTCTCATCTTTAATCCTTCTCGTCTCTCTGACCATCTCATCTCACTTTTGTTTCATCTCTGGTCTCTTTCCTCACTGTCATCTCTATCTCTTTCATTTTCTTCATGTTTCACTCTCGTCTTGCATCTCTTTCTCATTTCCAATATCTTATCTTGCCTCTGTTATCTTTTTCTTATTATTACTAAAAAATAAATAATTTACAAGATATTTTATATAAAAAATGTATCAAAATCAATCATAAAATATCTCAAATTATTAATTAATATTGAAAAAATATTTAACAAATATTAAATATTAAATTTAATATTGAACAAATATTAAAAAGATCAGATTTTGTCGAAATTGTTACTTTAATGCAATTTTCAACACATTGTCATCAAATTAATTTGTCATTGATGGCATGCAACTTTCAGGATATTCTAGTGAAAGTATACAGATTGGAATATTTTAGAAACATATTTTGAAGAAAGAAGATTATATTATCTTCTAAATTCTTGCCTTTTCTTTTTAGGCCTTTCCTTTCAATAAATCTGAAAATAAAATACAGCACAAAGAATCATTCTTTTATCATTAAAGAATTCTTTCATAATTATAAAGAATGGAGAGAATAAATTAAAGATTGTAAAACTTATCTGATACGATATTGAATAGAAATTTTTAACACTTTGAAAAGAGATATCTTTTACACTATATTAACCAAGTAATTTTAACCTCAATACACAACCTCAATTGTTAATCACATTTATATTAACCAAAGTCAAAATTTCGACGATGATAGCCGCTCACGAAGAAGCTGTCATTACGAGAGAACCAATCAGCATCGCGGAAAAGCGGCAACAATAAACTTCGAGAGATGCGAGCAATCGACTTAGCATCTCCTTTTTTAGATAGGATTCAAGCAATTTTAGTACTTTTTTGAAATACGTCGTACTGATGATGTCTTTTTATTCGCTCGGTGTCAATATATCATCAATATATCGCGTGGTGTTAATTTATAATCCTGTCAGCACACTATAAGATTGTTTTCAGATGCAATCTCCTTCTTTGAGAAGCCCATATATGCATATTAGAGGTAAATAAATTTTTATGTATTTCTGTTTTATAAAACAGCATTCCGATTCTTAAATTATGTTATTGTTTATAGATTAAATTATACTGAAACATTTTACTGACTTAACTTTCACTCTTTCAATCATATTGAATAGATTATTCTGTAAATAATGAAGTTTGGTATCATTGCAAATTGTAGTCTGACTGCCTGAAAACGGTTAATTAAAACCGATGTAATCCATTTTAATCGGTTGTAATCAGTTTTAATCGGTTCAATCTGCGTTCGGATTAAAACATAATCGGTTTCAATTTCGGAAGAATCGTAATCGGTTTTCATGTCACTTTCGCGGATTATTTCCGATCTGAATTCATCATGTTCTAATTCATATTGTTATCAATCCAAACAGATTCGATCGGATGAATATATAATTCAAAATAATCCATTCGAATCATATATTTTTCTTGTAACGGCTCAATCCATTTCAATTACAGGAACACCGATTAATTGATTTTAATTCTATTTGCTAAGAAAGACGATATTAATTCGGTTGAATTCGAAGTTCTCCGAATTTCGGGAATGAAAATAAACTCGGATCTAAGGATCTTTAATATACAACTAGGTAATCAAATTTGTCTCTCACCGGGAAAAGTTCAGATTCAATCAAAACTTCTCCAATTTTGCGAGTGATATTGAAATCTGTTTTAATGCAATGAGGATTAACTTTTTCGTATCCGCGGTAAAAGTATTCGACTTATACTTGTTTCCACCAAATAACATATGTTATGTTCATTAAATTAAATATTAAGTATTTTTATCGCTTTGAAGAGTAAGAAATATATTTGTAAGGGATATATATTTGTAAGGGATATATAAATAATTTTGAAATCATTAAAATTGAAAATGATCCTTTTAATCGAATTATTTTAGACTAATAGCGTTTCTTTGTTTATTGGAGATATAAGAATTTAATTTTTGTTTCTATTAGACTTGTAATGATGAAAATAAAATTTTACAAATAAATTTTACAAATAATTTTATAATAATACGCACATTGACAATTTAATTTTTATCGAAAAATCAGAGAAATTCTGATTGAATCGAATTATTTTTATCGGCCATGACAAAATCGTTGCATTAAATCCGATTTAATTTTCAGCCGTTAATTGAGAGAAATTCCGATTGAATCGGATATTTTTTACTGATCATCAAAATCAGATTCTTGTTACATCAATCGATTTCATTATCCGCAAAATCGGAAAAATTCCGATTAAATAGAAATACTTTTGCCGGTTGCGAGAAAATCGGATTATTGTTTCTTTAAAATTTTGCAATATTGCAAAATCGAAGAAATTCTAATTCAATCGAATTACTTTTGTTGGTCACAATAAAATTAGATTCGGATTGCATTAAATATGATTTCGTTTTCATTCATGGAATAGGGGAATTTATGATTGAAATAGTTTCATATGATCCAATTATAATTCGAAGTGCATTAAATCCGATTTATTTATTTTCAATATCTTATTCTCGGTGCAATTCCGATCGATACAGATTACTTTTGTTTTAATCGGTTTTAATTAGCTCTTTTCGGCAAGTCTCATATTTCATGTGGCAATAAGGAAATTTTTCATTTCTTTTGCAATAAATGTTTTTAATTAGAAATATTATGTTTTCTATTGTTCATACATTTATTAATTTTCTAAAAAAATAATATTTGTTAAAGAATGACATTTTGATTTTATTTGTATTAAAGCTTATATAATTTAGTACTCTTTCAAAATAGGTAATGACTTTTTTTTAAAACCACGTTGTTTTAAAAGAGCTGAGTTTCTTGTTTATGAAAAATGGTAATTAAGTCTCTGTTAATGACTAAATATTATTTTTCTATTAAATGGATCTTATAAATAAATAAGTATACTTAAGTAAGAAAGATTATATTTATTTAACACCAGATTAAATATATTTTTGTTCATATTTTGAAAAAAAAATCGGCTCTTTCATTGCCCATTCTTTTCTATTATAGACAGATGCTAATTGAGACTAGTTTACAACAAAAAGTTACTTTGAATCAAACTAGATGCTTTCTATAGATTTTTGAATGCTATAAACCAAAAAATTCTAACAGGTTTTCAAGATAGTTAAAGCTTAATATTTAAAAATATCGCTTTCCAAGCGATATTTGATTTTTTTGTAAAGACGATTAACATCTTCTTAAAAATCCGATTAGAAATTTTGAATGTTCATCCCCTATAAAATACATCTTTTTATTTCAGTATTTCATTGTATTTAAATTCTCTATATCCACGTTAAAAATTTAAATATATAGTTTTTCTAATAATAAGATAGAAAATTTTGCGCCTATAACGTGATGAAATCATATATAATTTGCAAGTATATGTAAGTGATTTTTTTTACTTATTAACCACATTTTACATTAATAACACTAAGCGCTTACCATATTGGACTGGATCATAAATGGCAATCGAAATAGTCAATAGGAAGGCTATCGATATTTCAGATCAAAGGAATATGCTATTTTGATATATAGAGCTTTACTCCATAGGCCTAATATAAGAAGAAAAAGAAAACCTAATAAACACATGATGGTAGATATTAAACATAAAGAAGGTATAAAAATGATATAAGTATAATAGTCATACCAGACAAACGTTTAAATTTTTACCGTTTTTATATCATCATGTAATATACGATAATTATATGTATACGAATATATATGTTTTTATTACGTTTACAAAACGGATTTCATATTTTGAGAAGTGTACGGGGAAAAAGTTTAATTTTCAGTGTGTATCTACGTTTATTTATATAATCGGATACACGTTTATTTAAAACGTATATAATTTATCTCATTTATAAATGTTTAGAAAATACGGTAGTATACAAACGATATAATATACGTCTTTAAAACGTCAATAAATATTTGTACAAATATTATATATGTATATCCACGCTTTTAAGACTAAA
This sequence comes from Atta cephalotes, assembly GCF_000143395.1. NCBI lineage: Eukaryota > Metazoa > Arthropoda > Insecta > Hymenoptera > Formicidae > Atta > Atta cephalotes. The sequence continues at coordinate 112,978 of NW_012130165.1, read as the reverse complement.
ATATTATACGTCTAATAAATATATTTGATTATTTTTATTTAACTCATATTGAGATATAAATAAAGATAAACTTTCAATATTTAATAATTATAGACATATTTCCTTTTTAAAATAAATAAACTTTTTAAACAAATAAAGATAACACAATATACAATTATTCATGATACTTATCTATGATTACATATTTTTTATTCTAATTTAATGATTTTATGGATTTTTTTAAAACTAATGTAACACGCAATTTAATTGTAATCTAATATTATTATTAATAATAGTAATAATAATAAACTTTTTTATTCAACTGAGTTAATAAATTGTATAAAAATAGATAATAAATGTTTACCTGCTTAAATGACGAGACACACATGTTGATATATTATGCATTTATTAAATATAAGTGTTAAATAAAATTGATTCATATAATATATGGCATATAAGAAATAATTTATAAAACATCAAAATATTATTTATGCTTATAATATACTATATAAAAATAGTATAATATTCTAATTAGATAAACATTTTTAATACGTTCATAATTTGTGAAAAATATTTTTTTACATAATGTATTAAGAATTATTAACATATTTAAATGATGTATCATATCAAGATTTAATTCTATGATGTGTTATCTAAACATATTAATAAAAGATTAAACATATTAAGATAAACATAATAAGAACAAAAGAATATAATACAAATAGATATATTTATGGAATTAACATAGTATAAACTTGGTATATCAAACATATATGACTTGGTTATAAATACACAATAAGTAACACACCTATCAATTTAAGAAACATAGCATATAAGGCAGAAAATTCATGATTCAGAAGTCTCAGGTTCGAATCCTACTAACAATAAGGTAAGTTCAAATAAAAACATACGTCTCTCTTTCGCTTTAAAACAAAACGGAGAAAGTTTTAAGTCTTGCTTAAAGTCAAAGTAACGTTGGTGCAATCGGGCCTAAATAAGATAATTCACGGGAGTAATTCACATATATACTTAAGTACATATAACGTTTATCAGTTCCATATAATTTTAGTTGCAACAATATCGCGTTTATCAAATACGTAGATTCAACTTTTATCAATTTCATATAATTTTAGTAAAGTTCGAAATACCCGAATACCCGGATACGCGCTCGCCGTTACCCGTACACACAATCTGGACCGGTTCCGCTGGTACACACTAATTCGGATACTTACAGAACCATATACGATATGGATACCCGTGGAATCGCATACAATACGAGTATTCGCCTCTATGTATCTGCATTTATGTTACAAATCATATTTGTGCATAACTTGTTAATTTTAAAGATTTGTGTTTTAAAATCATTTGTAGTGATTCTCATTTCGTTTGTAGTTAATTAGTTTAAATTATATTGTAACTTTTAAAATATTCAATTACAAAATGAAAATCTCTACAATGATTTTGAATCAAGATATGTTAATAATTTTTCTTTACTTTAAAGTAGAGCAACAGTTATTCTTTTAAAATCTCTATTTTATGAATGAGATGAACTACAAACAATTGCGAATGAAATATATATATTATACTCATTTTATTGAAAACTTTATTTATTAATATTTGGATACTAAATTTACAAATGTATTATAGAGAATTGTATTCTATATAATATAATATACATATATAATATACATATACATATACAGAGTGTCTCAGAATGACCGCCAAATATTTCATGTGTTGATAGAACAGACCGAGTCGAAAAGTCTTTTACCATTTCGCAATTTTCGCAATAATTAACAAAATATTAATTAATAAATATTATTATAATATGAATAAATATTAATATGAAATATTGATATTCATTAATTTTTTAACTATCAACTATCAACTTCACAGAAAAATAGCAAAAGACAAAAATTGTTTATTTTCTTCTCATAGAGAATTTTTCTCTCTAAGAATGTTTTCAAAATTTTTTGTCAATTTTTTAGTACTGCATTTTCTTATTGGCAATCGTTTTTATAACATGAGAAAATGCGATACTGAAAAATTCTATGAGGAGAAAATAAGCAATTTTTGTCACTTCCGTTTTTTTGTAAAGTTGATAGTACTTTAATAAAAAAATTATTGAAAACTAATATTCAGCGATATTTAATATCATGTTAATCGTTGCGAAAATTGCAAAACGTTAAAGGACTTCTCGACTTAGTTTAGTTTTCCACTCTATCAGCACTCAGAACCTAGTGGTCATTCTGGGACACCCTGTACATATGGGCCGTCTGAGTTCATTCTGGATTTCGAGCTGCCTAAGCATTTGTGCGAACTCGCTTCCTTTTCGAATATATTGTAATTCACCGTTTATTAATAAAGAATTCTGTGTTCTTTTCATTCATGTCTCGTTATTTCTGCATTCACTCGGGCTGACGGAACGATTGCGCGAGCCCGAGCGAACGTGCACTAACAGTATGGAATCCTTTTTTAAAATGTTCGTTTGTAGACCAGGTTAAAGGACCAATTTATAAAAAATCGAGGTTCTTTCAGTAATCAAGGGATCATCTTTTAGTAATTAATATACATCACTAGATAAATTTGTTTCTTCTAATACAAAAACATTTTTTCTAAAGTTTAATATAAATCCTGATTTATTATAAATTGATTCTTCAATCTGATCTATAAACGAACATTTAAAAAAAAGAATCCATATTGTTAAGAATTTAAAAGTTGTTAATAACATAGCAGAACGGGGAAACTAATTACCGATTAAACCAATATTATAACAAAGGATGAGGAACAAAAACAGTTTTTAGCGATTAAAAGTTGTTAGCGACTATCGTAAATAGTTTCCAGAATGCTAAAAAAAGAAACTCTTTCTAAACCATTGTAATTGTTAGAAAATTAATTTTACAGCTCAGTTAACATATTTTTATATTATCGTTGTATTTTATAATATATACATTATAAAAAAAAATCAATAAAAGAATTTTTAAAAAGTACATTTTTCAGACTTTCATTCGTTAATCAGCACAATTATTCTAATCTTGTAATTTAAAATTTTATAAGTATTATTTATCTCGTATTATATTTGGTTCGTAATCCTTTAATTTATTTTGTTCATATTTATTGAGTCTTTCCTTTATGTATTTTATTATTTATCTATCTCTCTCTCTCTCTCTCT
>NW_012130165.1:100199-106752 GCF_000143395.1 Atta cephalotes | reverse complement strand
CATATATATATATATATATATATATATATATATATTATTATTTACAACATAATATATTTACAACAAAATATTATTAGGTGTACAACTTTGCTTCCGCCGTTTTCCTATAGATGGTTTTAGAGGTAAGTGGTGGTCGAAATAAATAGATCATAGACGTCATACAATAAACTTGGTATCTGTCAACATAACCCCATTGAAACATTAATCGATTTGTGTCTGCATCATAAAGTTATTCTCGATTGAAAATGTCAGTTTACCAGCCAAATTCTCGTCATTTGCGGGAGGTTTTAATTTTTTGCTTCAATATGAAGAAATCTGCGGCTGAGGCTCATCGAATGCTCTCAAATACTTATGGTGAGACCGCTATTAATGAAAGAACGTGTCATGAGTGGTTTCAACGCTTCAAGAACGGTGATTTTGACGTCCAAGGTCGTGCTCTGTATTTGGTGGGACCAGCTCGGCGTAGTGTATTATGAACTGTTAAAACCGACTGAAACAATCACAGGCGATCGGTATCGAACGCATTGAAAGACAAACGGCCGCAATACAACGAGAGATACGATAAAGTGATTTTACAGCATGACAATGCTCGATCTCATGTTGCGAAAGTGTCAAGACATACGTTGAAATGGGAAGTCCTACCCCACCCGCCGTATTCTCTAGACGTTGTTCCCTCTGACTATCACTTGTTTCGATCAATGCACACGGCCTGGCTGACCAGCACTTCCGGTCTTATGAAGAAGTAAAAAATTGGATCGATTCGTGAATAGCCTCAAAAGATGACCAGTTTTTTCGACGCGGGATTCGTACGCTACCCGAAAGATGGGAGAAAGTAGTGACCAGCGATGGACAATACTTTGAATCATAAATGTATAACCAGTTTTTTACAATAAAGCCTCGAATTTCAGAAAAAAAAACGGCGAAACAAAATTGTACACCTAATATATAAATAAAAAAACATTTATTAAACATGACATTGGGCCATGCATTAACGTTGGCCTTATTACATGTATATAAATGTATATGTATGTAAATATAATAAGGCTCAAATCCAAAGTAAATTAAAAATAACGAAGAAAGTAAGATAAATCGCCTATTATGAGCTCCTAATATGAGATAGCAAGGTTTCTGCTAAACTAATAATAAGCACATATGTTTGTTTCTATCATGAACTTTTTATTATTAGTGTGAGATCTATTTATTTTAATAGAAAATTCATTATTAGATCATGCGTAGTCGTTGCAAAAAAAGATTTGTGAAATCGAATGAAATCAAATTTTATTGTGATTGAGATGATCTTGTCTTCAAATCTTGTTTTATTGTATAAAAATAAATATGGGTAATAAAGTCTGCATGCAGATCGAGTAAGATCATATTCATAGGAAAACACGTATGGTGATTTGTTTAACTAAAGATTAAATTTAATGATCGTGAAACCGCAAAGTTAGAAGTCATAATATGAGAGACTCAGAATATTCCTAGCTAACATGAGAACATCTAAACAATTTAATATCTCAAAGCATACTATCGAACGAAATGTTAAAAATGACGATTCTATTGTTAAGATTATTCACACACACATACACATACTGACACATCGAAAAATTGTATAATTATTATGTATAACATTTAAATTCTTTGTTCCTACTTATATATTTTTATTATATATATGTAATATAATAAAAGGGTGTATAAAAAGCTTACCTTTATTTTTTGCTTAGTTTTCTGTTACGAGATGCCATCTCATACAAAAAAATCCTTGTATCTCATATTAGGAACCCTTTTTTTAAATGATTAAAATCGGCACTTTTGATAAAAAATTTCTTATACAACAAAGTATAGCTATTATCAATTGCTAACTTTTGGTGATAAAACTTAAATATATTTCCTGTATATTTGACATGAAGGCTGAAGAAATTCAGGTTTGAACAAATTAAATAAATTACAAGCCTTTAAAAAAAGTTATCTCATAATAGGTGATTTTACCTAAACATTATCTTTCTAAATCAGTTCTAAAATGATTATTAATCATAAAAAGAAAATTCCTTAGGACTTACTCTATTCTGAAATATTATAATTATCTTTAATTTTGTTTGTAATTCACTCTTTAATTTTTGGAAATTTCTAGCAATTTGAATGCAATTTTGGCTTCTTAAAAAAATAACAGCATCGAAAATCGTTATTCTCTGACGTAAACTCTACATATAACAAACAAATAATAATGGCTATAATAATCATCTAAATAGGCCTGATTTAATAAATACATTGTTTTAAAAAAACAATATATTTATTATAATTACCCAGTAATTATCCTTTTCCGAGTTCAAAATTTTGCGATAATATCGCATTTATCAAATACAATTTTAATGGAATGAAGAACGTTAGAAAGCTGAATATATTTAATATATATAAATATATTTAGTTATGACAATGTCTATCAGCCTAACATCACACTAAAATTATTGTATTTAGATCTTCTGTAAATATTTGATTGAAAGGTATAATATACTATCTTGTGTTTATTAGGGAAGGATATAATAAGAATTCGAAATTATCGCAACGTAAAAAAATTTCCGTATTTCTGTTATGTCTTAGCATAATTAATTCATAGAGTTATTATTAATTCACAATCATTTTTATTCATTAATAATTATAATACTTTTTAATAATAATTTTTTAAAATGTAATATTATTCGAAATTTCTTTTATGTAAAACGACCTGTGATGTCACATATAACAAAATTTTGACGAAGTACATACAGAATTTACTTACACATTTCAAAAAATACAATCAATACTTCTACAATCAATACCTCTACAGCACAAAAATTGCAACAACACTGCTGCAACATTGCAGCAACATTGCATGTTGTAGGAATGTTGCATAGATTTTGCAATAATATTGTTTCAAATTCTGTGCTATGGGGATATATGGTACTTTTCAAATATAGTTTTAATGAGATAATTAAATATATAACATTTTATGTGCCTCCCACTCTATACATATTTTTTTAAATTCAATAAAAGTAATATCAGGCTCCAAAGAATAAGTCAAAAGATATGAGAAAATAGCCAAATGTAAGCCAACAGAAGGTATAAAAAAAATGGAGATATCAATTTTTTAAACAAATCGGTGTTCTAAACTAAATTGTCATCAATTCTTTTTAAACGAATCAATATATAACGGATCTAACATATCACTTTTATTTTATAAATTCAATCCTTTTTTTGTTTGTTAATAAATATTGCCTTAGAAAATAGTCTTTTACTTAATGATTTTTCTTTATTTAAGATTTTTCTTTATTAAGATTTTGATTTGTCTCACTCGAAATTATGATTAGAACAATTTTATGTGCTGTAATTATGAAATATTAGGGTGTGTTTCTGTTAATATGATTGCGATGTTCACTTATTCTAGTCTTTAATAGTCTTTTAGTTTGTCCGTGTGATGTGAGCCTCACAGTCTCGACAGTCAATCCTGTATACTATGTTTGAATGTAATAATGTAGGTTTTCTTCTTCTTCAAGTGCCATACGCAATCTTAGCGCCTCCCTCTCATATACCTTTGCGCGCACTTAATCATACACAACATATATGAGACCTACAATTTAAATGTCGATTCCGAACGGCAATTTTTGGTAGAAACATTTTCTGGGCAAGTATACTACTCGGTGGTTTGCCATTGCCTTCCGAAAGAAGTTACGAAAATTTGTTGATTCTGCCGAGAATTGAACCCGGGATCTCTAGTATATCAGACCAGTGTACTGTCTGCTACACCACGTTCGCGCTCAATAATATAGTTAATTGGTCTTTTTGTCGCTCTAATGAATATGCTTAATTTATTAAGACCTTTATATGCTAAACGCTTGGTTATTTTTGAAAAAGTTTTTGAGTTCATCATTGATTAAAGGTACGGCGTCGTGAAATAATTTATTTTTGGATTATTGTTAAAGTATTGCTACTATTACACCTCAATTTCCACAAGAAAAACTTTGATCTCATCATTAAAGTACTCCTAAAAATGGATCAATTGGATTTTATTTTTAAAATATTAGAAAAAACTTACGAAATTCAAATAATTAAATATTTTTTTAAAAATTTAACAAATAATAGCACTAACTCTAACAATAATCTAAAAATAAATTATTTCACAACACCGTACGTACCTTTAATCAATAACAAATTCACAAAACTTTTTCAAAAATCAGATTTTGTGAAAAACATTTATAAACTTTAAGAATTGCTCTATTAATTCCAGTTTTATATCCAACATCTATGAAATATATAAAGTACCTGAGTCGAATAAAATCCACTTAATTTATTTTATTTTTAAAAAATTCTACTTATAGGAATATTGAAATAAACTAAGTGACAATCAAATCTTTATTTCATTTATTCACAAAAGTAAAATATATTATTTATTATAGAATATCTGTAAATGAACAAAAAAAATTTTGTTAAATTTTGATATAAATATAATAAAGCCCAAATAAAAAATAAATTAAAAATAACAAAAAAAGTAAATATTATCTTTTTAAATCTTTAAATTTAAAAATGATTATTAATCATAGAAAAGAAATTCTTTAGGATTTACTCTACTCTCAAACGTTATAATTATCTTTAACTATGTTTGTATTATAATTAACTTTTTAATATTTCTAGCAATTTAAATGCAATTTTGGCTTCTTAAAGGATAATAGCATTCGTCGAAAATCGTTATTCTCTGGCGTAAACTGTACACATAACAAACAAATAATAATAATGGCTATAACAATAACATAGGGCATTAATTTAAGTACATTATTAAAAAAAATACTTATACTTAATACTTATACTTAAAAAATACTTATACAATATTGTAAAAAATTGATTTATTTTCCATAGCTAGGAAATTGAATAACATTATAATGAATTATAATAAATTATGAAACTGATAAATTGCAGCGGATTGTTATAAAAATGATTCATACACACAAGTTTTTGTTAAACAAACTGATTTCAATTCTTTAATCCCTTTTTATCTATTTCCTATAACATATCTTTTAAGCACCTACTGCAAACGTAGAGTGAGTTTTAAACTAATAAATTTAAAAGTGGACCTTGTTTAGTGCTGGGCTTTATTCAGTTCAAGTACCTTACATCTTATTAAAAATGTATCTCTTTTTCATAGATACTAAATAAAAATTGTATATAAAACTTGAGAAAGATAGGAAGCAAAATAAATAGATAGTAAAATAAATATTTTCTCTTTTAAAATCGTTTACATATGGAGTACATGGTGAATTTAACATATTTTATAATGTTACAATTATTGCAAAAGTTTTTTGACATGTTAAAATTAACGTTAAATACACATTACTTAATTAATGTGTGACGTCATTTGTGATCGATTGACGACAAAATAACGAAAAATTGCTACTTGTGTTTAATTGAATATTAAAAATCAGATTATTTGAATAATTCATATAATCAGAATTTGAGTAATCAATCCGAATTTTAGTCGGACAATAATTATTTTAGATAATTTACACATTTATAATTTCAATTCGTAGTATTTGGTGGAATATTACAAACAGAAACAAAGATGCATTCTCACTCACTGTAGCAGAGTAACATAAGCCACTGCATTGTTCTCGGCAAAAATCGGGAAATATTTAACCTTCTTTTCTTTCGAACTGTATCAATTTCAATTTAGGTAAACGAAAATTATTAACGTGCGCTGTAATCTATACGACCGTACAAAATTGTGATCCGCTGATGAGACAGCCGACCAGACTGGTCGGCTAAAGTAACGGCTTGTACTTTCTTATTTCTTGTGATAGAGCTGGTGGGAGTATGGAGTGAAAGAGTACAATGACCTCAATAAAAATGTAGAATGGTTATTTGCTGCATTTTACAGTTGTAAGTAAACATTTTTTTTATGTTTACTTATAACCGAAAACTTCTTACAACAAAATTTTTTAAATGAAAAATCAAATAATTGAGAAATTTATGTTTATAATTGCGTGCAATTATCTTGGAATTTATAATTTCATTACGACCTTATAGCTGTATTTTAATCTTTTAATTGAATAAAAATGAAACAAATGCTGACATCTTTATTCTAAATTATCAAAGTAACAATTAAATCCAAGTAGTACCTATTTGTATTTTCACTTAAGAAACAATATCACATGTGTAATCTTCTAACTTAACTTAAATATTGTATATTCTCTAATCTAAAAAAAATACAAGAAAATAAGAGTTTAATTAACATAAAGAAATTTTGAATGTAAAAATAACTTTTTGCCGCTAGCAAATTTGACTTGATCTTTACTATGCCAACATTAAAAATGATCGCAGCGAAAGTTCCCGTATCGTTTGCGTCAAACAGTGAGTTACATCGCCCCTGGCTATCTTGTATATGCGCCTCGTCCACTCGCTAATTATTTCTTATTATAATTAGAAAATCAAGTTTCAACAAAATTCTGGTAAAGGAAAAATCTTAAAATTAAGTCAAGAATATGAAATTTTAAGGACAATTGTTTATTTTGAATGATTCTGTATATTTATA
>NW_012130165.1:73097-99631 GCF_000143395.1 Atta cephalotes | reverse complement strand
TCATAAATGTATAACCAGTTTTTTACAATAAAGTCTTCGGAAAAGAAACGGCGGAAGCAAAGTTGTTTACCTAATACATAAATGGAATATATACATAAATAGAAATATCTTCTTCTAACACGGCCATGGAATGTCTTCTGCATTGAAATTTATTTTTTCCTAATTTTTTCCCGTTTCGAAATTACTAAATTATTATTAATATTACTAATATTATTAGTATCTAAGGTTAGGACACCTCCTGGAAGGACTTTTTCAACTTTTCCAACTTAAGACAATTAAAAAATTATGTGAGTAATACAATCGCAGAAAATCGACTGAATGGCTTGGCTCTTATGTCAATTCACAAAGACATTATCGTCAATCCCGAAGGAGTATTTAAATTATTTCAGGAAAAAAGTCATCACATAATTATTTAATTTTGAAAAAAATTTCATAGAATAAGAGAGAAAGAAGTTCACGTTATTTATATAATATTCTTGTTCTATTCATATAAAAGGGAATGTTTATATAAAAGTTACGTAATATTATGTAATAACAATATTAAAGAATTAAACATTTTGTTTTAGTAAACCGTATTGTCCTTCTTTAAAAAAATTTCTTTAAAAAAATAAGGAAAGTCTCCTTATGTACAAAACGTAACATTTTTCCTCTTTAAAATGAGAGATATTAAATACAAGGAGATATTAAAATCTGTAAAAATATCCAAATGAAATTCATTAAAAATTGTTATAAATGTTACAACAACAAAATTGAGGCCGTAACGTTCTTTTCAATACAATAGCAAAATCCTTTTTTTTGGTTCTCACTCCATTTTGTGCATAATTTGGCACATTCCTGATAGAAGATTTCCCGATCTCTGAAAAAAAATCCACGACCGCCCATGGCAGAGATCATTAATTAGATATGATCATAATTTAATATTATAAAAATGCGTCATCGACAAATAGTGCGCATAATGATATAAAAATAAAAAGCTTTAGACGCATGGCATCATTAATCAATCAGACAATACAATCCTGATAAAAAAATAAGAATATATAAGAAATGATTAAATTCTTATAAAACTTTATCGTTATTTATAAAGTCTATTGTAGGTATTTTTCAATTTAAGATATAACTGCTATCGTTTTGAATTGATTTTTATAATATCCGGTTTTAATCCGGTTTTATAATATCCGATAAAGTTATTCAGAATTGTGACCTTAACAACATATGTCAAGGTTAAAGTCATCGGCGCGGTAATAATATACATAATTATTCGAAATTTTTTCAATTCCAATAAGTATTAACTAACATATTGTAATAACTAACATATTGTAATAATTGTAATAACTTACATATTCGTTATTTATATGACATTAACGATAGAAAATCACTCAGAACTTATTTAATATTTTACATGAATATCTTCAGATTCAATGTAAAATATAAATAGAAATAATATAGAAATTTTATCAGTTACAATGTGTAATTAACATATTCGTTTTTTAGATTCGGATAAGATAGACGAATTAAAGATAGGAAATCTATCAAATAAAAAACCCTTATGTAAAATATCAAAATTTTTTTATAATGGGTTTTTATCTGATGTAATATCAACAAACACAATATGTTTATTAGTATATTCTCTATTTCTAATAAGTAATCGTTATTTATATGGACAAAAAATATATCAGAATTTATGTAAATTTTTATTAACTATTTTCTATCAGATGAAAAATGATATAGACCAAGACACTACTGCAGTGATTTTGTTACCCATAGCGATAAATATGGGAAGTGGGTAACCTTTTATTTCATATAAAACATAAAAATACATATATATTTAAGCCCGGTCGCGATCGCTTGAAGAGGTTTCCAAAATGTTGCAGATTTTGATTTTTTTATTGAAAGCGTTATTGCAATCGACAGTTAATTGAAATGTTATTGCAATCGACAGTTAATACTCTTATTCCAAGATAGCCCTCAAAAGAATGCAAGGGATCACCATACCAAGTCAAAATTTTTTCTGAAAAAAAATCGGTAGCAATAAGGTTGAATTTTTGTCTATTACTTAACCTTCTAGCAGGCGCGCACGTGTTCTCCACGCGCGGTTTTATGAAAGCGATACAGGTAAAATCTATTTTCTAGGTCTCGGCCCAAGATATTCCTTCAGTGTCTTTCGGTCCATCGATTCGCTTAGGTCGCGTTCTGTTAGCGTATATTGTTTACGTAGAATCAATTTTTAAGATATTAGGGCATTTTTTTAGAAAATTCCTGTAGAGATACACAGTAGAGATACAATCGCTCAATGCCGGTGAAAAGCAAGGGAGGTGCAAGTTGTGCCAAAATACAATCACTATCCTCAAATGTAACATTTTCATTTTATTTGTAAAAACATTCAACGATAATTATTTGTAATAATTATGCTACGACTGAAAACGTATAAAATTTTTTTTTATTAATTCATTTTCTAATAAAAGATTTTTTAATTTATTTTTTTAAATAAATGATTATTTAGATATCAACTTTCATAATGCTTATTTAACGATATTATGCTTTAATCTTTCGAATTTTCAGTCTTATTCTCTGTACACACGGGCACGCCCGTTTCCGTTATGAAAAGGCGCGCGCCCACTAGAAGGTTAATTTTGATATCAATTGTCGAGAAATATGATTCTCATATCTTTTGAATGGTCACGAAAGCAGCCATATATCTATATCGAACACGTACAATTTTCTTATCCACTGCATATAAAATTATTCGTAAAAGATTTTTCAACTATGAATATATATAAATATATAAAACATATATAATTATTAAAACATTTATAATTATTAAATACAATGAATTTTTCAACGGCATATACCACAACGCAAGATGCTGGCAGCTAATATTTTATATTTCAATCGAATAACAATAAAATAAATAAACGTTTCGACCTTAAATTAGGTCATCTTCAGTATTGCAACAATTTTTTCATCCAACAGCAACAAATATATTCACTTAATGACGCAGCAATGAGCTTTATATCTCGACGTTACAATCAATTCTAAAATAAAATTCTATATAACTTCCCCCCCTTCCCGTAACTCCGGAGTTATCCTCTCCATCGATTTCTATACAAAAAATTGTTTATAAACGGATTGTCATGTGTTAAGTTGTGAACATAAATGCCTTATTAATATAATCGTTACGATAAGTTTTCCACGTTCTGATAATGCTAAAGGTTGTACACAGGTGTTATTTCAATTTTGTATTTTAATCTTAAATTTATATAAGAAAAAAGTTTTTAAAGCAGTAAATATGTTTAAAGCAGAAAACACATTTTATGTCAGGATCAAATAAAAAATCAAAATTTGCATTCGTGATCACGCTCAATAATCACTCTCACTTAATATCTCGGTCGGTTCAGGGCAGAGCGATGCTTATTTATACCAGATTTTTCTGTTTTATGTAAAAACGCATGGAATAAGTCTAATTTCATTTTTGAGATAATGAGGCCAAATCGTATAATTACCAAAAAATCAAATTTTATAAAAAAGAAATGTAAAAAGTAACTCATATACTCGTATTTATATATCATAATTATATATAACATAATTATAATGCATGATCCGTATTGCCGTAGATCAAACCAATAAGACATTCAGTATTGTTAGATTGTACTTCTTCTTGGATGATTCTTCGAACGCATATAATTATGTATAATATAGTTCCACATGAGAAAACACTATATTGATAGCCTATCAGTAAATTCATCATAAATGTTTATATGAGGAAGATTACTGAAATACGTATTGGTCAGCCGTAGTAGTATCCACGCAGAGTATTTCGATTTTTAGTTTTTAAAACCATAAACACCTATAATAAATCAGAATATTATAAAAATATAAGTTAATTTTATGATGAAGAAATTTTTATTAGTAGAAAATTCGATGGACCTTTCGATGCATGTAATTCCATACAGAACAATATTCGACAGCTATAACAAATTCACTATTATATTCACTTATACAAAGAGTTGAATGACAGTCGAATGCCAAATCGTTCTGACTAGCGTGAATAGTATATATATAGGTGGATTCTAATCCTCTGAGCGGGGTGCGGGGCGCGAGGGGTATTTGTAGGCGTGGAGGAAGGGAGAGGGAAAGTGCGGAAAGGTCCCAGCGCTATCGGTATTTACCGATATCAATGATACATGTTATGACATCACGTATTATTGGAGAGCCAGCTGCCGCGGATCTCGCACCCAAAATGCGTCGCGGTAGTATAACGCGGACAAGATATTTTGTCTACGAGATCAATGACATATCATCGAGATTCCGGCTACTAAACAAAACGCTGTCAATAAGAAGTAGATGATGAAATCATATTGCGTTCTCACAATTTTTTCTTTCAAGCGTTGATAACGATATTTATTTGGGAAGAATTACGACATCAGTGACGATGTCTCGACGCTTTAAGAGAAGCGCTGAACAATGTTTTTCTAAGAAATGATTGGTGATAAATCGTCGATATTGTGATCACAAAGTGTGACCCAATGGGAAAGGGGGAGGGAGGTAGACAAAGGGACAAAAAAGTTGATAATGAAATATATATAATGAGTCATAAGCGCGCGACACCTCAATTGGCTCCTTGTAAGACCAAACCGATTGTAATAAGATTATTGTGAAAAAGTATGGCTGACCATCGTGCAAACGTCGAAGACATGGATGGTGTAAATGCAGACAAATTGTTTGAAGCAGTGGAATTTGAGGATATAAAGGGGACCAAGAGTCATCCAACAAAGAAATCCAACAATACTGAATGTCTTATTGGTTTGAGCGACGACAATACGAATCACGCAAAGAAATTTGTGCAACCTTCAGAAATCTGTGTGCTGAACAAAGCACTGCATAATCTGCTGTTATTATACAATGGATGATACCACAGCTTTAGTTTTATGTGCAGCATGTATGATTAATTTGCCGAACATTGATATTGAAGGAATGTATCTTAACAGGAAACATAAAGACTATTCTTTCTATACACTAGACAGCAGGTGGTGCTCAGAACACGGAGAGCCAATGTACATTGTATTCTCGTGCAACTTATGCCCATTCTCATATTAAAAAACTATTAAGTGCTCCATATAAGAATACGAAGTGATCTAAAGATTGTGAAAAAAAGACATAGAAAATCACAAGCGAGTGGAACACGAACTGTTAGAGCAATGCGATCAAGTCGCTATTCTAGCAGAATGTTTCGCACGGCTGCACGAGTGCATTGAGTAACTCGAAGAATTTTGTCGTGCCAAGCGTCCGCGCCTCGCTGTTGGACATAGACAATCCGCAATAGCGAGGATCGCTCGACTCGCGGATGCAAAGACACAATTAGAGCGACGATTCACGTTGGTGAGTACATGAATGACAACTACGCGAGTGGCAACGAACGATATTTTGTCTGGCGAAAGATCGACGCCGCGTTCGAGAATCGTGACCGGTGCGATGATGAACGCGGACTACATCGAGTTGCGGCAGTTTTTAGAACATGCTGGCAATCCTACTGCAAATTCCCATGTGTTTTTTTTTATGAGTTCCTATAAAGGACTATAAAATTCTGTAGTTCATGTAGTTATCTTTAGGATTTGCATAGCATGCAGATATACGTAGAACATTCATAGGAAATAAGGTAATAAACAGGGTATCCACAGAAACGTGGATAGATGCCCTATGAGAACTACAAGTCTATAGGAAACAAAGGAGAAGTGCTACATTGGGAATTGAAAATGTCTATAGGCTACCATAGGATGACGTATGCACATCTCCTCTGCATCTACATGTTCCTATACATTAAAGTATAGTATTCTATTAGTCCCCATGAGACATCTCTTCCGTATTCCTATGGATACTTATATCAACTTGAGAAAATAATTCATAATTCTTAAAAATTGGAAGCCACGATAATAATTAATAAATGAGGTACGTTCCACGTCAGGTAAAAAAAAATCCTGATTGCCTAAACTAAAGAAAATATATACTCACTTTTTTGAATCACCAAACATACCTTATTTATCACGTGACTTTCAATATTTGGAGTTATGAAAAAATTATCTTAGATTTTTATGTGGAATTACATCAGTCGGCTATTGTTATAGCATTTTGTGTACACACTCTAATATGTAAATTATTAGGGACTATACGGGGGACTATACAGGGTATCTCAGAATATTTGTGACTGTTTTGGGACTATACAGGATATTTCAAAATATTTGGAACTGTTTGTGTGCAGATAGAGCGGATTAAAGTGAATTGGAAGATCCTCTATCATTTTTGCAATTATTACCCAATAAGCAGAATGTTCCAAATCGACGCATTAGATTTTAAAATATTTTTAAGAGTTCTTTGAAAAACATTTTAAAATATGTCATAAAGAACTCTAAAAAATATCTTAAAGTTGTCTTATGCGTCGATTTTACCCGCTTATTCAGCAATTTTTATTGTAATTATTGTAAAAATTACAAAATGATATAGGATTTTTCGACTCAATTTAATCTACTTTATCTGCACGAAAATAGTCCCAAATACAAGACATCTTGTATATCATTTAGGATTGTATCAACATGCATATTATTTTTTTTCCATGCGATCTTATAGGAGCTCTTTTCGTGAAAGGTGCCATAGATTCCTATGTAAAACCTTGTACTGTAGAAAAATTTCTTATATTGTATTATCCTATATATACATACTGTATAAATCCTATAGGTACCTATTGTAAGAAATTTAGAGGAAGTATTCCGAGTTCACAAGTCGATGAAAAAAATTTGATAAATATCATATTATTTGATGATATCACATTGATATTAGGTTGAGATCATATATAAATCAATTATCAATATAATATTTCGAAAATTTCATCGTGATATCCGAAAGTATGTAAATGTCGACGATCTAATCGTTATTTAACTCGTATCATACTAAAGTCGAATCAACATCTTCATGTACGATGTCGACTCATTTTGAATATGATATCTACTAGATTTTAACCAAATCATTAATAATTGGTCGATACTTATATGATATCTTCTATGTATCAAATAAATAATATATCTGTAGTGATATTGATTATATATTGATAAGATATCGATGAAAATATCATGCAGAGATCAGCATTGATTCGACGTTGATCGATCCGTTAATGAACATGAACCGAATTGTTATTGTTCCGCATCTATCCGCGAAGCATCCTGTGACTAGTGTAACTGTAAAAGATAGCTAATCACAAACCTATAGCTTCACTGTCGCCAATCAAATCCATGCAAACACGCCATTTTGTGCGATAACGATCTATAGATGCATAATTTTAACTTTACATAACCTAACTAACCAGTGAAATTAATACAGCCTTAAGCATAGCCTTTCCCGCGTAAAAGATTTTGTATATATTATATTTGTATATTTAATTAATAAATGTATTCTTTTACGACATACAAGTTTGTGACAATTGAATCTTCGAATTTTCTAACATGAAGTGAGCTTACGTTAAATACGATATCGACAGGTCATCGGGGAAAGTCCCGCTTTCCTTTATAGAACGTTCAACAACAAAAGAAGTTTATGAGAACTCCCGGCGAATGTTTTTTGGAGTAGTAGTCTCAATATTACATCTGAAAGTTTGTTTAAAAAGCAAGGCAAAATTGCTTATATGGATAAAATAAAAAGAAGTACAAATTATTACATATAAAATTTCTATTATAATTATTGCTTATATGTATATGTATATGTAGGTACATTATATTTATGTACCTACATATACATTTCTATAATTAAATCAATATCATATTGTTATTGTTTTATGTACTAATTCTACATATAAAGACTCTGAGGAAGAATTATATAAATCTATAGAAGCAGAAAAAGTTAGGACAACCTTATTTATCAGTGCTTCATCTTTGGAAACCGTCATTTCAGAAGATGTAATATTCTGTAATTTATTTCTGTAATAAACAAATTGTTTCTGTAAATTTTCTTTCTATTAAGTTTTTCTTTTTTCTTTTTATATATAAATTCTATTTTTTATGATATTATTTATTATATAACAGGTAAAGAGTATTTCTACAAAGTTAGCATTAAACAGAAGAATATTGTTACACTATTGCAGAAATGTAATATGGATAATTTAATAGCTATTGTATCTAATACTAGTGATAACTGTAATTCTCAACGCATACAAATTTCTTGAAAGTTCGACACATTTATTGCTAGAAAAACAAAAAATGATTTAAATAAGGATAAAAAGATGATTAAAATTGACAGTAGCAATAGTCACAGTGATGACGAGAAAGAAGATTGTATTTCTGAAGTACACAAAGCATTGAAAGAAGAAATAATGAAACTACATAAAAAAAGTATGAGTTAAGAGCAAATTATAAAAGTATTAAAAAAAGATGCATTGCAAAGTGAGAAGCATTGGGAAAAGAAATATAATGATGTTCAGTAGTAAAATGAAATTAATTTAAAAAGTTAAACTTTTATCATATCTCAATATCGAGCTCCAGGTACAATTAAATTTGAAAAAAGAGATTTCCTCTCTCTCTATGGATACAGTGAAAAACACATGTAATAATCTATCAAACATATTATACACCATATTACACCAAACTGTTATACTTTTTTTTGGAAAACAGCTATTTTTTTGAGATTATTTAAAACTACTTCCTTATTGTAAGAAATCTCTCATTTTTATTTCCTTAAAATTTTTATATTTGTTTCAGATATTACCTGTTGATGAACCTGTTGATAACAATAATTTTAAAATGATTGAAACCGATTAATCAACTCATGTTTTTTTCATAGTTGCACAAGATATTATTGAAAAGCAGCAAGGACCTTCAAATATAATTGACAAAGTCAATAATAATTATCGTCTAATAAATGCTTTTGATGAATCTAAAATGTGCTCATATCCGTTGGATAAGATAATAGTGAAATAGTTTCGGATATTCCTTATTTTTCTAAAATCACATTTCTATTCTTACAGATAAAAATCTCTAAAGAACAATTTCTGGCAGCTAATAAAAATTTAACTGACAGAAAAAATCATGATTCTCGATTTATAAAAACGATGAGCGAATTAGAGTGGACTAAAGATGAAATGGAAAAACAAACTGCTAAAAAATAAAAAAATTGCAATACTTTGCCAATGTGTACTCCTGGATTACTTAAAAAGCGTAAATTTGTACTTTCTATATATCAATTTTATATGTATGAATTCTATGAATGTTCTATGTCTTATGTAAAATAAATGCTATATGTCGTAAAATTCCTTACAGTAGCTAAAAGATTTTCTTATCTCTATTTTGCTATTCTTTAAATCTTATATATTATGAATTATATATCTCTTGAACTACATATAATTTATTTTATTTTAGCTCTTGATAAAAGAATAGATACGGAGAAAGTATCTCCTATATGGAGGAAAGAGAAAAGAGGAATAAACTATTTATGTGAGAAATTTTCAACCATCCGCAGAGATAACAAAAAACGTTAAACATAAGAGAACAAAAAAATTAAAATTTTAATAAGAATATTTAAAAAAATTTCTGCAAAAAACATTTATAGTGCATGACCAGCAGTCTTAAGTTTTCAATAATATATTAAACTTTTCTTTTTTTTATTTATATTTTATTATGATATTGTTTATAATAATTTGAGAAGTGATCAAATATAATATAGTTATTTATTTTTTAATGCCTTCTGCATAAAGTAATATTTAGTAGTTTGTCAAACATAATATAGCATTATAAATATGTTTTTAATACTTTCTGTATGAAGATCCAGATTATTAAGCTGAACTTCGAACTGTAAGCATTTCGATAAATAACTCAGTAAAAGATAATGAAATATTTTCGCCAAAATACTCGTGGTTTGATTCAATATTCAGCTCGATAATATATATTATATAATAATATATTATAAATAATAAATTTCATATGATCAATTAAATTTTTAGTGATAATTTTATGTCAGCTGTTTAAAGAAATACTTATATTAGGGACGGGCGATACGCATATTGATACGTTAAAAATCATTTGAAAATTACCTTTTAGATGAAAAAAGAATTTTTTTAACAAAAATATTGGTTTGAAATATTCTCAAAGATAATTTCTATCTATATATAAATTTAACAGAATATCAGTTAAAAATCATCTTTGAAATCGATATTTCAAATCTTTTTATAAAAAGTTATTTATTTATTTTTAGGCTGCATTCAGAAACATCACCCGAGTGCCCCACTGTATCGTCTTATCCTCATTTAACGTGGATGAACAACAAGGATAAGACAATACTTGAGTGATGTTTCCGAATGCAGCTCTAAAGGGCAATTTTCAAACTATTTTTAACGTATCGATGTATTGCCTTGTAGATCTACTAGATATCTTCTGGATCTCTACCTGTAAAAAAATATTTATTAGATATTACGTATATATCAATTAGAAATCAATAATATCTATAGAATATCTTATTGATTTATAGTTGATTTAATATCAATGCAACTTTGATAAAGTATCGATTTTCTTTCAAAGATCAATAGAAAGTCTAATCGACATTAAATCAAATGATCCGAAAAATCATAATTGATATCGATTTCATCATCGAATCCGGGTAGGCACAACAAAGGAGCTATCAGTGTCAGGGCTGTGGTTCAATGGCAGGACGGAAGTCCAACTCGGAGGAGAGATTAGGGTTCGAGACGAGAAACGCTTTGATATTTTTCTCTGTTATCATTAATTGTTTACATTATACAAGCTCCTACAGAGGCTGTGTTCCAAAATTTACTGTCAGTATTGAAAATCTATAATGCACATAACGAAAACTATAGATTTTCAATACTGACAGTAAATTTTGAAACACAGCCAGAATCTTATAGTCCTCTATAGGAACCCACGAAAAAATGGAAGTTTACAGAGATAGGAGCCTCCTCCTGTAGGGATCAGTCGAACTTACCACGGATACCCATAGTTAGACAAACACATAGGAAAAATTTTCCATAGGAACTTGCAGCAGGGAATATAATGCTCGAGCGAGTGCGAGACGCTATAAAAAGATATGGTAGTGTAAAAGTGAACACCACGTTTAACGGCGAGTTCGCGAACGATAAACGTGCATAAGAGCATAATGTAATAAGAGCATAATTACAAAGAACAGCGAGATATATCGATATGCGCGATCAGCATCGAGTCCATGCTAGCGTCACTCGAAGAGTTTCAGGAACGCAACAGCGGGTGGGTCGCAAATCTTCAACTTGACTCTTAACGTGAATAAACTAAATTCCATGCGCGCGGGATGCCATATCGAAGTGCCGCGGGAAAAAGCAACGAAACAAGCGGTGATTAGTGTTCGAGGATAAAGTTTTATCCTTATCGAGCTTCGCGTGATCGGTAATCGCCGCTCTGTACTCGGTTGAAAGACGTGCAGATCGGGAATCATACTCGCATTGCAGTGTTAAATCTTGCGGGTATCGAGTTTCCAATGAAAAGATTTCCAATTAAAAGATTTCCAAATTCGAATATTTGAACGCTGTGTCGATCAACATATATGGAATTGAAAATGGACAGGTCCTTTCTCTGTGGCTCATCAGCGACAAGAGGGACAAGCACGTTAACGTTCTGTGTACATGCAAGATCCAATGACAGTGTCGAGCATTCTGTGTGAATTAACAACTTGTCACGACTTGAAAGGTCACAGATTAGTGGGAACAAGAAGAGAATATATTTCTGCGATCGGTAAGTACATAAGAAAAATTATAATTTTCCTTCTTACTAATAAACAATAATAATTTAATAATTAATAATAAGGCTGTATAAGTATAAAATAATATATGTGAAAGAAAGACAAAAAACCAGTAATGTAGCAAAGAACTTTAACTTAAATCATGAAAATGATGTAATAATTACAAAAAAACAAAACATACGTTTTGACTTCGATCGTCATTCTCAATGTTATGATAAACATCTTTCAACATCTTTATAAACCCTAATAATCTATATAATATTATAAAACTCGATATAAATCTGTAAAATACATTTTTACGTATGATTCGTTTTGTGTAGTGCTGTGAGTCAATTAAATTGGAAATCAAAGTAGTAAGAAAGTAATACTCTAGAAAAGTGACCGTGAACAAAAAAAATTAGTACTTAGTACAAATTAATAATATATATAATATAATGACGTATCTCATCAGTTATATCAGTAAATGTGTTGAAAATCCGTTAATAAAAAACAGAGAGAAAAAAACGGAGAAAAATAAAAATCCAAATTGTGGTAGAATTCTTGATTTCTTAATTATTTCTTTGATTTCTTAATTAAAATTGAAACAAATTTGCAAAAATAATGAACATCTGACTTCAACGACATTGAATAACAATGTCGAGAAAGAAAAATACTTATCGAGAACAGAGAACGGCAAAAAAGAAGGAGAATGTATAATGTTAGAATACAATTCAGACAAAGAATCCGTATCATTTTGTTTATTCCATGTTTCTGTTTTTCTTTATACCATTTCAGATATTAATCTTTTATTGTATGAAGGCTCTATTCCACTTTATTCCATTTAAAATTATGATTCTCCTCTATATGGTGATTATGGTTAGAAATTACTGAAGATTTTGAACTTTTATTAACACCTAACAAGGGACCGTCACATAATGACCTAAAGTTAGGTGATGATTTTGTGATAATCTGATAGAGTATCCTTTAATAAGTGATATGTGAAGTTCATTTGTTAATATAATGTAATTATTGGATTTTTGAACTGAAAAAGTTAGCTGCCAGTGAGATCCGCAAAGCCCAGTTAAGGGCTCTCAAATACGCATACGCAATCAAATGGCATGAGAATGACCACTAACACTTAATACCAATAAATCGAGGCATACACTTGCTCCTCATCTGGATGGTGGTCACTTTGGGATCAGATGGTAGTCTTGAGATAAGAATTGTTTTTCCAGCCCTGAAAAGGCAACATGATTTGTGCATGTGATGAGAGAAGCGTTTCAACGGCAATAAAAGCCGCAGCTTGTAAATATTGAAGTCTTTGTACACACCTTCGTGTGCGTGAGAGCTCCTTCTTTCAACTATGTTCCAAAACTCACAATACATCAAATAAACGGCTCTTTTCAAGGCTCGAAAAGCAATACTTTTCAGGATTACCATCTGATTCCAATGTGCCTACCATCTAGAGCAATGTCTCGATTTATCGGCATCATCAATGTTATCGCTCTGCTTTACCGCGAGCATAAGGTACCGATGAAAAAGCTGGAAAACATTTTTGCATCCGAGTCTCATCAATTATTATGAAGTGATGATAGTGGAGCAGTATAACAAGCAGCTCATCATCGATCAAGATCTAATTTTCGAAAGCATTGATACGCTGAACATCGTTTTCGACGCAGATATTGATTTCTACATTCCTGAAGTTAATCTCACCAGATCTGACGAATTCAAGGAAGACGCAGTGGATGATGATATCGATGATATCGACAATGTTTCTAAACTCAGAAAGAAATATCGTTCAAGAAGAACATTCCTCATTAGAAATGGGAAAAAAAACCTATTGTTATTGGACTAAACAGGACGATTATGAACGGCCTATTGTAATCTCTTGCGAATATATTAAAACGTTGAGGAAGCGAAAGAGGACCAAAATTAATGTCAAGTTCCTATTTTCCATAGTCGGCAATGGATTGAAACGTGGGTCAAAGTGGGCCAAAAAGATCGAAAACGGCTATGCCGCGCTCTGCTAGAAGCGACAACCTACGAGTGTACGAGTTTTTCTGCAAGAAGAGAGCACAAACATAAGATAATCAACGATCTTTAAATCAGAAAATGGGACATTCAAGCAAAGAATGAAATCAAACAATGAAGTTCAATGCATCCTATGGTTGGCTGCTAAACTTTAACGGAAATACATTGTGTCTCGAAATATTACGCATAAAGTTAGTAAAAACTTTTAGAAAAAACGATTGGAGTTGGAAGCCAAGGCAAGTTCAATTCGTCGATTTGGTCAAGAAGCAAGAAAAATTATGAATCTCTGAAATAATCAACATCGATCAATCGAGATTTGATAAAGAATTTCACAAGTTTTTATCACACCTTGGTTTTCAAAGATACTAAACAAGTATTTGCGGCTATGAGTTCGAAGAATGCAACTACGTACATGGTAATAGGCAACATCGACACTTTGGGTACAATAATGGACTTTCTCTATTTAAAGTCCCAAGAAATGAACAGCAAGTTTCCAGAAATTATTAAGCCCGTCATTCCCGACATCATCAAAGCGTATGAACTACCGTAATGATGACCAATGCGGACTTGAAAATATCTGGATTTGCTATTTCAATATTTAATTAGCAAAGGCAATAAAAAGTACCTTTTGCTGATAGTTGGAGCTTCAATAAGAATACCCAATTGTTCGAAGAAATCCTTGCCAAATATGAAGGGCGACTGGAAGTAGAGAGGCTGTTGATTCCTAAAGATCCATGAACCACTGGAATGATCCAACCTCTTGACGTGTACTATTGCCGAATGTACATCAATTTATACGGCATATATCGGATTTCCTTGAAATATACGATGAAATTTGGAAGCGAAACAATTACTTCAAATTGCAAGCATTTGCTCATTTTCACTTCCAGGCTCATGTGACATAATGAAGTATGTCTTCTGCAGGGTGAATTGTCTGGATAAGTGGCCGGAACTATTCAAAACCTCGGCGCAGTTTTGTTTTTCATTTAACAAGTTTTTCAGTTGCTCATATCTTAACTGCGAGCAGCCGATTTTAAATGTGCTTATTGCAAACAATGTTATTGTTTCAGGAACTGCTTGCTTGATAATTTATACATTAATTGTACACATTAGAATTAATGAACATATTATAATCAATCTAAAAATATATGAATTTCTATTCTTTAGTAAATACGTCATATATCATTGCTCATTGTTATCTTCCGTAATAAATTATCTTCACAAATCCGTATGCATAAAGACTCTCTCTTTGAACTAATGGCCATTCTCATGCCATTTGACTGCGTGTTTGAGAATGCAATGGTGCCTTGACTGGGCTTTGCAACCTCACTAGCAGCCAACTTTATCGGTCTAAAAATCCAGTAATACGCATTACATTAGCAAATGAACTTCACATGTCACTGACTGAAATACTCTATCAGATTATCACAAAATCATCATCTAACTTTTTGGTCATTATGTGACGGTCCCTTGTGAGATATATTCATGCAGTCTAGTCTTTAATTGTCTTTTAATCTGGCCCATGTAACATCACAATTCTCACAAGATATTCTGTAAATTTCATTTTGATTATGTACATGTTCCAGCTTATTCTTTCCTCTTTTTGAAGTTTTTTAATGTGTTAGGAATGGTAAAAGCCAATTTGCAATTAAACATGTTAACAATAAGTGTATGGTATTTATTAAAAAAAAATTATATTAACGCATTTGGCGATTAATCTATTTCGTTTATGATTCCTTTTTTATGGAAGCAAAGAATGACTTCATGAAAATTTCCAGATTCTATTTAAAAATTATATGAAAAAGAGAAATGCTTTTTAATAATTAAAATATTTTAGACAATACAATGATTAATTAGGAAGGTCAATCTAAATTCACTTTAAAGATCGCTTACGTATTTTTTAACACAAGTCCTCGCAGATGTAACTCTGAGTAAAAAAAATTGAGAAAAATCTGAACAAATGGTAAAAATCACTGCTGACAAATTTTTTGAAAGATCATAGACTCGCGAACAATATTTATATAATGTGAAGGGAAAGAAGAATGTTTGTGGATAATTCTATGTGTGAGTAGAGGGGATTTTTCCGATGATTGGTAAGTAGATTTCAGGAAAGCGTTCTGTGTCACTCTATATACTGTTATACAGTAAGTTAAAACTTTAAAACTTTATTCCTCTTTTGTAGAAGTATACAGGATGTACCAGTTAGCTCAAGAGCCGGCACGTACATATTCCTTATGAAAAAGTAAATCGAAAATAGTAAAGTCTTAAGACATCAATAGTTTTCAAACGGTAAGTATTTGAAAATAATCAATCACAGGATATAAAATTCGCGCAATCAGGAGCGGCGCAATTAAACGACCTATTCTTAAATTGAGTCCAATTTAATTGATGAGAAATAATGTCCATTGCAAATTCGATAAATAAATAAATTTATAAATAAAATCAATATTAACTAAATGATCCAAACAAATAACGTTAAAAACAATTGATATTTGCAAAACTTTTTTTTTGTACACAAGTAACAATAGAAAAAAAAATTGACATTTGAAATATGCATTTGATATAAATAAATATTTCATAAATTTAGTATAACAAAAGAAGGCTACGAGCCAAGAAATTATATTATTTCATTAGTATTATTTATAACAAAAAGATATATTGAACGAAAATTTGACAAATTATTCAATATAAATAATAAACAAAAATATAAAAAAATATATAAGAAATATAAAATATACAATATACAGATGTCTCAATCCAAATTAAGTCATTCTCAATGTTTTAATACATAAAGCTCGATGTACAGAAATAAAATTATTCGGACATTACTTGTATAAATTATGTTCGCTTATTGAATATATTTAAGTATCTCACTGTAGTCGTTCATAAAATTAAACTCTTGAAAGAATTTTATCAAATGTTCCATTGTAAATGGAAGAATTGTCCCTATTAAAATAATGAGGCAATTTTATCAAGATATAATAACTCATAGAGATAATGCATTATAGAATTAATGACAGTTCAATTGTATAATGATCACCGAGAAATTATATTCAAATTTTTCATTTAGTCAAAGTTAAGTTATATAAATTACCTTCATATTAAGAGAGTCTGATACAGAAACCGCAGTCAAGTTTTTTGCAATTAATATTATAAGCAATAATGATCAGAATTAAAGTTGTTACCACGTCAGTGCTTTAGGATCGTTGTGACAATCAAAGAATTATAAACGTTATGAGAATGTTAAGGAAAGAAATTTTTTTGGAAGAGAAGAAATGTTAGAGAAGGGAAATATAGAAGAACATTTCAGAAAAGTTTTTTACCAATTTTTTCTAAATTCAATTATAAATTGGCATATTCCATTCCTAATACACTTAAAAGTTGTATAAAGAGAGGAAAGGATGAACTTGAGTCATTGTCTAAATGTAGTATAGAAAATCTCATGTGAAGACTGTGATGCTAGTTATGTAGGCCAAACAAAATGAAAATTAAATACAAGATTACGTGAACACATTTCAAATATCAAAAAAAGAATGGGTTCACTATCATTATTTCTGATCATCGCATGAATTTAAATCATAACTTTAAATGGAATGAAGTCAAAATTTTAGATAAAGAGGCTTCTTATAATAAAAGATTGATATCTGAAATGATACATATAAAAAAGCAAAGACAAGTCATTAACAAAGTGATACAGAATCATTGCCAGAACCATATACCATAACCTCCAGGTCATACAATTACTTTCCCCTTCATAATTACTTCCTTCTTTCAATTACTTTCCCTCTTTCTTCCATATTATTATCTCTATGAGTTATTATATCTTGATAAAATTGCCTCATTATTTTAATAGAAACAATCCGTTTACAATAGAACTTATCCGTTTACAATAGAATATTTAATACTCAAAATTCTTTTAAGATTTTAATTCTATGGACAACTACAGTGAGAGATACTTAAATATATTAAATAAGCAATCATAATTTATACAATGTCCGAATAATTTTATTTCTGTTCTATTTTCTACACCGAGCACTTTATGTATTGAAACATTGAGAATAACCCAATTGAGACGTCCGTATATTGTATATTTTATATTTCTTATAAATTTTTTTATATTTTTGTTCAATATATCTTTTCGTTATAAATACTAATGAAATAATATAATTTTTTGGTTCGCAGCCTTCTTTTGTTATACTAAATTTATAATTTATTGAGCCATATTACGTACATTATTTAATATATATCATTATGTATAATATAATGATCATAATTATTCACCTTTTCATTCGTTAGAAATTATTAATGCTTGCAATTTACAACAATTATGCAATATGATCAAAAAAAGTGTGAATATTAAAATACGAATCAAATTTTTAAGAGTTTGCATAAAATATGAAATAGTTTCTCCATATTTACGTAGATTTACAAAAGATTACTTGAAGATTCGACTTTATAATAGTAACTCATTCAAAAGACTCGAAGCTATATACTTGAATCATTCAATCAAAGGCAATTATGTTACAATGATTAGAGTTGAAAGATGCGTACCAAAATTTAGGATTTAATATAATGGACATTTTTAATATTTCTTAATTTTAACATAATTTTTGATATGATAATGTGTCAGCTTTCATAGAATGTGAATTCTTTAAATATTTAAACTATATAAATAACATATATTTTTATGAACAATTTGCAACTTGGATTATTCTCTATTTCGTGCGACTGTTCAGTTGCTGTGAAATGCATCGAGTCTGTCGTAAAGGATTAATTTTCTATCGCATGTCTCAGTACGGAAAGGCTCAAGAGGAAGAGCAAGTGCATCAATTTCCTTTTCAGAAGTAAATGCAATGTTCTGCATGTATTTCGCAATTTAAAATTAGTTTCTTATGTTTAAGATTTCAGAAATAAATGCAACATTCTGCGAATATTTTATAATTTAAAATTATTTCTCGCGTTTAAGATTTTTTATTTCAGAAATAATACAAAAAAAATATAATAAAAAATATAATAAAATAAGAGCCAACACAAGTCATATGTGTCTACATAAATTTATTTTTACATAAATAAAAATAAAATTCTTGCTAATTATAAAAATCACACAATGCCAGAAGCATAACAAATTTGAAACAAATCATCATATAAAATATGAAATGAGATGTACAA
Source organism: Atta cephalotes (assembly GCF_000143395.1). NCBI lineage: Eukaryota > Metazoa > Arthropoda > Insecta > Hymenoptera > Formicidae > Atta > Atta cephalotes. The sequence continues at coordinate 80,698 of NW_012130165.1, read as the reverse complement.
TCAAATAAGAATCGCAAAAGCCCGAAATAATGAAATCGGTCATGTTAAAAAATCATAAAATTGAACAAAAGTTTCGTCGAATATGACATATGACTTATGACTTGTCCAAATTGAATATAGTCGGGATTGAATTTAGCAATACAATATAAAACAAATAAAACAAATACACCTCAACAATAAAAAAATATTCGACGAAAATTTTTTATATATCGATAATTGATTTCATTTTTATTTTAATATTGAACTTTTATGATTTTTCATAAATTAATTGCATCTTATTTCATATTCTATATGACGATTTGCTTCATTTTTGTATCATTCATTGAGAAAAATGGTCTGGTTGGATTAAATAGTAATTCTGATGAAAAATAGACGAATCAGAATTAAGTCTATTAGAATTCTAGTTGACTAGAATTCTGATTAATATAATTATTCTAGTAAAAATAAGAATTTTAGTAGATTTTACCAGAAATATTGTATCAACCAGAATTCCAGTTATCTCAACTAGAATTCTAATAAATTTAATCAGAAATTTCTGATTCGCCATTTTCAACCAGAAATTTTTTTTCAGTGTTGCATTTCATCATCATGCACTTTGTGCAAATTTATTGTTAACAAAAATTTTATGTATTATGTAAATTTTATTATTAACAAATTTGTATATATTAAAGATAATGTAAAAGAAAATTAAAATGTTTATATTTTTAACTAAGTAAGAGGAGCATCATTCCGATCAAAAATAGATATTGGAATAATATTTCTATATGTACTTTAAATACATTTATCTTAGATATGTGACTGCGCACCGATTACTTTCCATATCTGAAATAAATGTACTTAAAGTATGTATAGAAATATTATTTTATTGTAACATTTAACTTTGATCTTCTCTTATAGATGACTTCTCTTATAGATAATGTTCATATAAAAGATGGCTATTTTAATATTTAATAGTGAAGACAATGCACACATATTATGTATTATATAATGGCTAATAAAAATTTATATTCACTCTGAATAAAACAATGAGAGAGTTATAAATAGTGCAAAATTACAAATTTTGATAAATTCCGACGTATCAGCTGATTTAAAATCAGATCATACAGCGATATTCATAAACCTGTTATGTTGGTATGACATTCATCATATGACAACTTTTCAGATGTGTTAATTATTGTAAGAAATTCTCGGTTCTCTCTATTCTATAACCAATCAACAAGCTTGAAAAATTTGTACGACAAATATAATATCAGTCTTAAGTTGCAATAACTGCTGCAAAATATCTGATTACGACGATGATTCATATTTTTGTTTGTGATTCAGTTAAGTTCAGTAATATTTCTATCGTAACATCTTCGAAATTCCGATAACAATAACGATTCATACATCGTGCTTTTCCTTCTATAATAAAACGTTCAGAGAAAAGACCTACATTGACGTTTTGTACAGCGAAAATATATATATTTATAATGTGAAAATTTATAATGAAAAATGTGAAAAAATAAACAATCATACAGTAATAGCTGTGAAAATACTTGTTATATATTATCCAACACATGCGCAATATTAATATTATGAGAAAAACATTTCTTATCTTTCTACCGAATGATTTAAACAAGTAAAAACAGTATATGTATATTGAACAGGAAATGGATAAATTTTCACGAATCGTCGATTCGACATAATAATGGAAATCGAGTTTTGAATCGGTTATGTAAATACTGCGTACATGCAAATACTGAACCATCTGAATATTCTTTTGTAATATTCAATTTTCAATAGTATATAGGGTAACTCCGACAAATACGCTAGGATTTACGCCACAGAAGTCAGAAAAAATAGAAGGAGTGAGAGTAATTTTTTCGCAATTACTCCCATGCCTTACATGCCTACTTACATGCCTTTATGTTATATTAATATTATAATTTCTTACTGTTCTTATAGTTTCTTACTGTTTATATTAATTATGTATATTATAATATATATATCTTACTCTTAATATTAATTAATATTAATTAATGAAATTATTGTGAGTTCAATCGATTTGTCATAAGTAACGCCATCATAAATTAAAGTCTATATAAAATGATTACTGTAGGCGTGTAAAAGATTTAGTGATTATTTGATACATATGTATAGTGAAATAGTAAAGCATATTGTATGGCAAAATACAAATGCTTTGCTTTCGTATTTTTTGTTTAATTTGTTATCTTGTATATCCTACCTGTTTGGGATGTACAGCATTTTTAGCGAGCGGGATTTATAAACATATAAAGTGTGCAGATTTCAGTGCACTAAATGCAATTATATGTATCTTATGTTATGATACTTGTAATATATGTAAGAAGATTGTAATCATTATTTATTACTTCATATATATGTTTATCATTCTTATTCCTTAATAAAACTTTATAAAACTTTATAAATACATTTTATAAATTATTGTGTTATTTTACATCTTATTTATATGCATTATTTGTAAATTTTTCATAAGTAAATTGTACATACCCACCCTTCCTGAGTAGCCATATATCCCGCTCCTATAGAATATACGGCAAAAATGCAAGGATTTCAAAAAGTTTACTTTTTAATATGAAAAATAATAATTTCGGATTTCTGATATTTTTTTCATAGTAGTAGTACAAAGTTTTTACTGTTTATAATTACTGTTTATAATTACTTTAAACACAGTAATTTATAATACTTTAAACACAGTAAATAATACTTAATAAATTAAGTTTTTAATAGGTGCGGCGTATATATCGGAGTTATTTTTTTATTTTTCATAAAAAATTTGGAATCTTTGTATTGTTGTTTGCATGATTTACATATACGATTGCATTTCTAATATTTTTATAAATTTTGAAAAATTTTATTTCTCAAAAAGCGCGTTATTAAGATAAATTATTACAAGATGAGATGTATTGTAGCTATCTTGTGAATGAAAATAATAACATGACAATGAAAAATTTTAAATTATGCTTTTAAAGATGAGTTTTGCAGTTTCTTTGCATCTGATTGATAAAAATAGCTGCGTAGTAAAGTCCGTTCTAACATGAAACAATTCGAAAATATTCAACTTATTTATTTCTCCGTTAATCCGCAATGTATTGCTCATTATTCTTGAATTTATAAAATTTAAAAAAATCTATAATGTACATAATGTGTATTATAGTATTTTCATATATGATATTTTTCGAGAATAAAGCTCCTATATATAATTTCACAAGTGCATACTGAAAAGAATCTTGTAATAGATACTAAATGTTAAGTACTATCAATTAAAAATTCGAGTAACGTATACAATAAAAAATAATTTTGTTTTTCTAGATATTTAATAAATATTACTAAGCATGATAATATAATCATTTGATAATACTTATTAAATATTTAGAAAAGTAAAATTATTTAATGTTAAGTTAAAATAGATATATAAGATTAAACACACAAAGTGGAAAACGCTATATTCAATTGATGCAATTCTTCGTACTTGATAATATTTTTTGAGAATATATATATTAGGTGTACAACTTTGCTTCCGCCGTTTTCCTATAGATGGCTTTAGCGGTAAGTGGTGGTCGAAATAAATAGATCATAGACGTCGTACAATAAACTTGGGCATCTGTCAACATAACCCATAGAAACATTAGTCGATTTGTGTCTGCATCATAAAGTTATTCTCGATTGAAAATGTCAGTTTACGAGTCAAATTCTCGTCATTTGCGGGAGGTTTTAATTTTTTGCTTCAATATGAAGAATCTGCGGCTGAGGCTTATCGAATGCTCTCAAATACTTATGGTGAGGCCGCTATTAGTGAAAGAACATGTCGTGAGTGATTTCAACGCTTCAAGAACGGTGATTTTGACGTCCAAGGTCATGCTCTGTATTTGGTGGGACCAGCTCGGCGTAGTGTATTATGAACTGTTAAAATCGACTGAAACAATCACAGGTGATCGGTATCGAACGCAATTGATGCCTTTGAGCCGAGCATTGAAAGACAACGGCCGCAATACAACGAGAGACACGATAAAGTGATTTTGCAGCATGACAATGATCGACCCCATGTTGCGAAAGTGGTCAAGACATACTTGGAAACGTTGAAATGGGAAGTCTTGCCCCACCCGCCGTAATCTCCAGACGTTGCTCCCTCTGACTATCACTTATTTCGATCAATGGCACACGGCCTGGCTGACCAGCACTTCCGGTCTTATGAAGAAGTAAAAAATTGGATCGATTCGTGGATAGCCTCAAAAGATGACCAGTTTTTTCGACGCGGGATTCGTACGCTACCCGAAAGATGGGAGAAAGTAGTGGCTAGCGACAATACTTTGAATCATAAATGTATAACCAGTTTTTTACAATAAAGTCTCGAATTTCGGAAAAAAACGGCGGAAGCAAAGTTGTACATCTAATAATTTCCAATTCTAATTTTAAAATTATACACAATTGCAAGACTGAAAAAAAATTTCGGCGTGTGGTTTGCAGAATTGGATATAAATTCACACCGAAATATTTAAGCGTTAAGATTCATTTTGATTGAAAATATTAAATAGAATTTTTCTTACTTAATTAATAAAATTATTTTCAGTTATTAACCAAACATTTTATTCAAATTATTTTATTTAACATTTGATGTTATCAAATCCTTTTTTCAGTGCATAAAATTCACTATAATTTATATCACGCTTAAATAAAAAAATTATAAGCTGTAAAAAATATCCATAGAGACATCACGCTCAAGAGTGTTAAAAATATTGTATGTATAATATTTATTTATTTATTTTGTTTTATTTGGTTTAATTTGTGCGCTTGAGATCGCGCGGTGCATTTACTGCAGATATTACGATGGCTATGGGCTACAAGTATTTGGAAATTGGAATTAACGCTAATCCACCGAGTGAAGATCGCCCTGGAAAATCATCGTGGACATGAACTGTCGCTGTCTCTCGAAATGTGGAAGGGCCTCTACGAGCAGTGAATGGAATATTTACAAGCTATTTGCTGCGAAACGAATATAAGGACAATGTCTATATTGACAGATGCCCAAGTTTATTGTATGACGTCTATGATCTATTTATTTCGACCATCACTTACCGCTAAAGCCATCTATAGGAAAATGGCAGAAGCAAAGTTGTACACCTAATATATATATACAGTGTGTCTCTTAAGATGGGTGGGGGTTACATTGGGGACGAAGAATGGATCAAAGGGAATAAAATATTCTTATATCATTTTAAGATACTCGCTGTAGTTTTCGAATTAGAAAAGGAAACGTCTAAGCTAATATGCGATTAAGTCGCGCGAATTCTTAGGACAGCGCACACTCGTGCAGCGGCGACGACGGCAGAGAGAGGGAAGGAGTGCTTCGTCACCTGGCACGACCTGGCATGGCGATCCTATGTGTTTCACTGCATCGCGCTTACATTCTCCAAAAATGTTATTTTAGCTGAAATTTTTCTTATCATTATAAATCACGATTAAATATGTTTTAATACAATTATAGATATGTTAAGCGATATAATTAATTAGAGTATGCATTACGCAAAGCGTATTGAGATGTTCCTTTAAGCGAAGTATAATTCCCCGTCGATAACGAAATTCAATTGCCTATTACTAATTAAATTCTCAACAAACTTTTTGAGAGGGGAATATCTATTTCGAAAAGGTCAGCCACAAGAATGTGAAGGTCGATATTATCAAACGCTCTCGCAATGTCCAGAAAACCCGCTGTGTGGGAGTCCGATTGAGAAAGCTCGTTCTAACCGCAGTGATAAGAACAATTAGAGTGTTATCACAGGCTCTAAAAGGCCTAAAGCCTGACTGTGTTGGAGGAAGAATAGACCGAGACTCGAAACCAATTTAGTCTGTAGTATAGCATTCGTTTCATAAGTTTGCATAAACAAGATATGAGGAATATGATTCTAATCGCGTTACCGTCTGCTTTAGAAATCAATTCTACCAGCGAGTTTTTCCAGGAAAAAGCCCCTTATCAAGGATTTCATTGTAGATATCTATATCTAGCAAGTGTATCAAGAATTCCGCAGGAAGATTAGTGATCATGGAGAAGTCAACCTGATTCAATCCTGGAGCCGAATGCTTCTTAACAGATTTCAGAGCGTTTTTTAGCTCTTTAGTGGTCAAAGAATTGTCCAGTCAAGTAAGAGGGTTCGTGCGATCCTCCTGTTTCATTTCTTTATGGACTTGATACGATCATAACATGACGGCAGACAGAGTTTAGAAACCGAAGTGAGATCTGTTTGAGATCCTACAACTGTTGATAATTTAGTGCAATATTTCTGCGAAAACTTTTGATAAGGGACCATTATTTCTGGCTCATGGTGGTTCAGCTGTTAAAGCCACCAACCAAATCACGTCACCCTTTATGTTTTTATCCTGCTAGACGCTTGATGAATGAGATTGGCTTTTCGAAACTCTACAAAATTATTCTTGTTGGAGTGTGAGATGAAACTTCGTACAGCTCGTCCTCTATCCTCCACCGCCCTGGCGTACTCCTCGTTCTACCAAGGTGGAGATTTTTACCCTACACACTGCTACGCAGAAAGCCTTTGTCTTCCAGTACGAGACTCTTGACAACATCGAGTAGATTGTACAAGGATGTTGTATCGCCCAATCGGAACGATCTCCTCTTCTGAAGAAGATGCCGCAGTCGAAGATAATAGGCGACGATATAATTCATCGAGTTCCTTTTTTTTAAGGAAAGCTTGTAATGAAAGTTGGATTTAAGGCAAACTTGAGTGCCAATTTGCGTGATCTCCGGAAAATGGTCGCTGCTATGAATGTCCTTGTCAAGTAAGAGTCACACACACACAGTGGCCAACTGTGCGGACGATAAAACCAGATCAGATTGAAGTAGGTGAAGTCAAAGAATGCAAATGCGTGGGAGTAATTTCATTAAGAACACCAAATCAAAATCTTCGATGGCCATCATGAGCTTCCTGCCCGAAGCAGACTCTTTTACTGAGGGATGTTCAATCCCGCTAAATGTCACTGTATCATAGGCCAAATTCTCTTGTGCAAACGTCCCTGTGTGCTATCGGTTTATGCGATATCTTTTCTAAAAACCTTAAGAACCTTAAACTTTGAAAAATTACTAAATTGCTTTAGCAGGAATTCCTGCAAGCAGAGTACATCATATTTTCTAATAATAACTAACAGCGAGGGAAGATTGTAGCGAATGTCACAACAGTCCACTGAAAAGCTCTTATTCGATTCGCGGGCCTGCCGAAGAATACACGCAAGCCACCAGTGGAGCCCTCCCTCCCCGCCCACCCCGATCTCGAAGAAGAGGGCGCTCCTTCGGGACAAACTTCCGCCTCAGAGGAGAGATGAATTAAGGAACCCCCTGGGGTTCACTAGCGCGCCAGAGTCACTATTAATTTGATAGAACAATTCAATTCCGAAAACCATTATCATAAGCTGCGTATATCAGAAAAATTATTAGAGTAAGTGTAAAATGGAGTGGGGTTATCTGGAGGGAGTTATCACCGTCTCCCCCCCCCCCCATGAGGAGTAAGACGGAACGTGGAAGATGTTACAGTTAGGTTTTGACTAAACTCCTAATTAATTAACCGACCCAAAGC
>NW_012130165.1:62759-73077 GCF_000143395.1 Atta cephalotes | reverse complement strand
TAGAAGTTAAAAAGTGGAGGGGTTTAGGGGGTTTACTTCGTAGGGAGGGGTAAGTTATCCACGTCCCTCCCCCCCCCCCATGAGGAGTAAGCGGAAACTGGAAGATGTTACATAGGTTTTTGACTAAATCCATAATTACGCCCAAAGCACTGGACAAATCATTATTCTGAAAATGCGCGAGCAAGTCAAAGAACTCGAAGAGAAGATCCGTGAGGCTACTGTTTTTGTTACTTGCTCCTTGAGAATCTCGCTGAGAGAGGAGAATGTCTTGATAAGCGAACTCATTGCCAAAAAAGTGGAGGACTGTGAAATTCGTATAGCGCATTATGGTGCGCTTCTCTGTCGAGATTTACTTCCTTAATATGAGATGTGCCTTGTCGTTGGTAACCAGTTGTATTCCCACGAATTCTATTAAAAACCTGCCTATCAGAGGGGGGCGAGGGGATCTTATTGCACTGGCATAAGACTATATCTCGGGCCAGTCACCTCCTCATCTGAAAGACCAAATCTGATATGACTCTCAAAGGAGTGCCCTTCTCTGGGAGACTTCCTCCTCGGAAGATAAGGAAAGTTATTGTAATCAGGACTATGATCATCAGGCGAACCAGGCGAGCTGGAACTAGGGATGCTGCTATTAACTATTCTCCTAGCGTCGGCGATTGAGATATTTTCGACCATCATGCTCATTATAACTCCTGCGTATAACGTTGCTTGTTGTGGCTCAGTGTTCACTCTGGCAGTTGATACACTTGGGGGCTTCTCTTAAAGATGGCAATTGCTGTTTATCTCACTATGTGTCTATTTTCGCTATAATACAAGCATCTCGGTGTACTTTTGCATGAGTACTATTAACATGTTCTACACGATGGCAGGTATAGCAAACGTTGAGGAATGAAGGGACGGACTTCATGACTAATTTTAAATAGGTATATTTCTTAGAGAAGGATTTGACCCGCAAATTTAATTCGGATTGTTCTGGAAGGACTGTATTCTTTACCTTTGTTTTCGCATTTGCGATTTAATCTTTGCACATACCAGGTGTACAAGTATGAAATGACGATTTTTTCCTAAAAAAAACACGTTAAATTCGGAAGAATGATAAAAAAAGATTTATTCAAAGTATGCTCCATTGCTAGTTACACATTTTTCCCATCTTTCGGGCAATTTGTGGATACCACGCCAGTAAAAATCTTCCCCTTTTGCCGCGAAACATTCATCGAGCCATTTTTTCACATCTTCGTACGAACCAAAGCGCTGCTCAGCAAGTGCGTGACCCTTCGATGCAAACAAGTGATAATCGGAAGGAGCCAAGTGAGTAAGCCGCATGGGATAGAACTTTCCAGCTGAGTGCTTCCAACGTGTCCCGAACTGGTTTTGCCGTATGTGATGGAGTATTGTCATGGAGAAAAATGACCTTGTGTTGCCTCTTTTGGTATTCTGGTCGTTTTTTAAGCGAACGGTTCAAATTGATCAATTGTTGTTGATAGCATTTGATATTAACCGTTTTGCCAGGCTTCAATAGCTCATAATAGATCACATTCTTCTGGTCCCATCAAACACGGAGCATCGTCTTCCTGCCAAAGCGATTCGATCTTGCGGTCGATGGTGCGCCTGGGTCTACCCATGATTTTTTGCGCTTGGGACTCTCAAAAAAAATTCACTTTTCATCCCCAGTAATGATACGATGCAAGAACTGACTTTCTTCTGTATCGTTCGAGCAAAATTTCACATGTGTTTTTGCGCCTTTCCATCTGTCTCTCGTTCAATTCATGTGGCACCCATCTGCCGACTTTCTGAATCTTTCCCATCTCTCGTAGGTGATTAGAAACAGCTTGTTGGCTAACGCTCAATTGCTCTACGAATTGTTTTTGTGTTTGTGAATCATCTTCATCCAGCAATGCTTGCAATTCCACGTCTTCGTATTTTTTGAGCGATTTTCCGTGTTCCTTGTCTGCAACATCGAAATCTCCAATTTTGAAACGCTGAATCATCGTTCACACGTTTTTTGCGATGGAGCATGTTCCCCATAAGCTTCTTCAAGTAATCGGTATGATTCCGCAGCAAATGAAATTTCTTCAAATGAAAACAAAAAATTAATGCTGTCCGCGAATGCTCCTTATTTGGTACAAATTTCGTCATAGTAAACACAGCAACACAATACGCCATCTGTTTCTCAAATCGTCATTTCATACTTGTACATCTGGTACAAGATTTTTGCTCTTGACGATTCCAAGTAGTTTCTTAGTGTCCATATCAACCTGTTGCGGGACATCCTGATTGATGCTCGTCCTAATATCTTAAAAGCAGGAATAAATACGTGGAGGTTATGTTCAGTAAAGACTGAATTTTCTACGAGCCTGTTAGCCGCTGCGGCCGAATTAACCTCGATGAGAATCTTGCCCCTGCCGATCTTTTTGATTTCTTGGATATCAAGAATGTCGGATTTTGCAATAATGCTATTAATAAAAGTAACACATAATACATTTTCTCTGTTGTTTGAATGTACATACACTGTATACGGGCCAAGATCACGCGGACCGTATCGTAACACGGGATTAGTATTTACGCCATTAGCTGAACGAGAGGTACTGAGTGCACTTGCTGTGTTGTTGTTGGAATTCTGTCTAGCAATCTGATTCGCAGAAGGCGCCCCCGTGAGCACTGGTACGCTCGTGCATTTCTTGGCGGGAATTATCCACTCGTTATGATTATTCTCGTCCCCCATTACCGAGAACGCTTCCTGGACGCGTTTTCAAAATCCATATTATAATATATGTCTGCAGTGACTGTCGAGAATGATTCAAGGACTTCTTGACTTTCCGGAATTATGCTTTTATATACAATCTCACAATTGTCCCACAATTCTCACCAGCACTATTTTTTATTGTAACCGTGTCGACATTGCTATGCGTAGGGTCCGAAGCATTAATTCCCGCCTCTTTCTCTTCTTCTTTTAGATTCTTTAAAAGGAATTGCAACTGATTATTGATAGGCTTCTTTTCGAGATAGAAGGATCATAAATAAAGATCGGAGAATCGAGAGAGAAAAAGGAAAAAGCACCATCACGTTGCCCTCCCCTCCCCCCCCTCCCCAGAGGACGAGGCCATGACGCCCCGAGAAAAACTTATTCACATAAATGGATTGAAGTGAATTGATTGAAGTGAATTGATTACTGACTCTAGCAGAAAAGAATAGAATATGTCCCGAAAATAGCAGATGACTAACACGGGAAAGAACGAACTATCGCGCATTTTTTACTCGAAATATTGTACCACAACACGAGGGAGGCACGATCGACTCGATTCTTTGACTCGCACATTGCGGACATTAGCTAGGCTTCACCCAGCCAGTTTGATCTTCAGAGTTTGGACACTTTTTGTTATGAGTGATATGATCGGAAAAGAACCAGGAGTACCGAAATACTAGGCTACGTTCAGAATCATTTTCCAGATGCACCCAGATGTCATTTTATCCCTGTTGTTTACGAATATTAAACAAGAATAAAAGAACGTCTGGGTACACCTTGATGATAACTGAACGCAGTCCTAGAGAAACTATCGATCATTTTAACGGAATTTCCGTGATCGTAGTGCCTGAATCTTATTTCGGTCAATACGACATTTAAATATTTATTTTAAAATGTCTGGAAGACTTACAAATGTTTGGTACTTCATAACGAAATACTAGTACAAACGATTCCATGTATGAACATTGTTGAATTTAGATCCGGCTGATTATTTCAGTCAAGTATATGATTCAACAAGAAAATTCATTAATTATAATTAATAGATTGACTTGCAAATCTTTTTAATTGTATAATTATAATAAACACTTCAAAACTCTTCATACGAAATACAAACAATTTAAAATAGTAATATTGTATTTACAACCAGAGGATTTGTTCGATCATGTACATTCGAATATTTTTAGTAACTAAGACTACTTTTTAGTAATAGAGAGCCTCACAGGGAAAGAGAGAGTGGAAAATTACATCATGTGAATGCCTATGGAATTTTGATGTCCATACCCAATTAGAGGAGATAGGTCACATGATGCAATTTGCCACTTTCTCCCTATGTACTCTCTAGAAATTAATATCTTGTTAATTATTATGAAAATTGCAAAATGGCCGCTCTATCAGTACATGAAATATTTAGCTGTCCTTCTGAGACACTCTGTATATTCATACATGAAAACTTTTTTGTTCAAAACTTTCGAAACACTTCTTCATTCACGGCGCAATAGTGGGAATAGCTTCGCTGATAAAACTTCGCCCATGAAAAGGATTCGAGGTTTCAGCGAAGAGCGTTTCAACGCTGCTTCATTTTCAGAGAAGTGGAGGGTCTTGGCCAGCGAAGCATCGCTACATGAAATTGTACCTTTATTACTTATAGTTATACATAGTTATACTATGGACTATATTCGCTTTGGCGTTCATAACGCTTTAAGCGTAAAGCGGGGAGCACAGACTTTTGCATAATGCGTAATACGTAATGCATAAGAAAATAAACAATTAAAGTAGTCCGTTTTCTTCCTTTTGTTATGTCCCAGGGGGAATTCGACCCGTTCGATCCAACCTGAGACTATGGTGAGGTCCAGAATTCGCGGTTCCGAATGCTGAAGTAGCTACGATTGATTTTGTCCAGCTTACTGATTGGCTAGATATTAGCGTTAGAAATAACAATTATAGTCAATTCTGAATCGTTGGCTGCTCTCCCGTTCTTTTCAAATATACGAGGAGTCTTTCTAAGATTCCAGGGCACTCGGAGCAACCTGTGACCGCGCAAAGAGTAACGAGTATCAAAAAACATGCATGGCAAGTCTCAAACCGCTTGGGGTAGCCGAGGTGGACGTAATGTCACAAAACCCCGGAATAATTCTACTTCTCGTGAATGGGTAACGGGAGATAAAACACTCAATGCATTTAATCGTCCCGTTCTCCTTATGTTGATAAAATAAGGTGAATATGCAGCAATTATTACAGAGCCACGCAACGTAAGAATTGATCACCAGGAGTCAAGTGTCAATAGAGGCGCGTGAATGCGAGAATACGAGGCACATGCTCTGTGATTCATTCACGTCGAGGTTTCAATTAGCGAAAAGTAAAATAGAAGCTTTGTTACCTGGAGATGCTCAAATGGATGCTCTGCGATGCTTCTAATTGCCAGCAAAAAGAAGGGGAAGTAGTTGCAGTACCAAGGCCTCTGTTGCTTCCTGGACGAATCCGACTGCTGATTTCGGTCGTACTAATAGCCACGCGCGATCACTTTTCGTTAGTGTTTTGTAACGAATGATTATATCATCAATGTTAATAATTAGTGAGAAGATGGAGATAACCACTAAGCATTCTTTGATTAAAGTTAATTAAATATATAATATATTTTAAAACAATTCATTTTAGTACATTGATTACCGGGGTAATAATTATTTCTTACGCGAGTTTAATTCAATTTAGTCTAGTTTAATTCAAATTGGATTACGTACTAAGAATAAATTAAAACTTGCAATTATTAATAGAATTAGGAATTGAATTAGCAAAAGAGAGTTGTGTTCGGATTTAGAATAATAATTCACGGCGCTTAACTTAGAGCGGCGAAAGTGGCCGGATAATGGAAGGAGGTTGAATCTCGTGAGCGTTCACTACATACCACTCACTGCCTTCTCTGATCTCTTTTATGGGCGTCCCTAAAACCCCCTTTCATCGACCGTGACATCATTGGTAGGTATGGAGAGAAGCGTCAGGTACATTCCAAGAGATGCCCGCATATACCACTCGGGATTAGTAAGTTTGTTCGGAAAAGTTATTGGATAAAAAAATGAAATTATTGCAGACGTGACACTTTTCATGAAATAAATAACTCTGATTGGTCGAATTTCTTATGCCTTATGTGTTATGCATAAAAAAATGAATTAATCAAAGTCCTTTATTTCCTTCTTTTCCTTTTATGAAATAAAGGATTTTGGTTGATTGATTTTCTTAAGGCTTAAACACAATAGGCACAGGCAACAGGGAAACACTGGAATATAATATCTTACTCTGATTGGACGGATCGTTATTCCCTGTTGCTTGTGCCTATTGTCTATACCTATTATGTTTAAACCTTTATATTTTATATTTTATGTGTGTTTTATGCAAAAGTCTGTGCTCCCCGTTTAAAGTCAATATGGTGGTAAGATTCTAATCCAGCTATCAATCCATCAAGAAAACAAGCATCGTGTGTCGCAGGCTTTACTTAAGCATCGTTTCCATCCTTATTGCTCATTAAATATTAAAACAAGGATAATTGATGCTCACAAACATCGTGTGCAGCTTAATACTACTCCATGTGGCCATTTTTTATGAGTTTTGACATACTCATTTTATTTAAAACTTATATGAATTTGTAAAAACATAAATTTGATTGAAATAAAACGAATAATTGAATAAATTATGCCAAAAGTAGTGTCGAGAAGCATTATATGCTCCGATACAAAAGATCAAGAAGAATACAGCGAGGAGAAACCATTGCACATTTATTACTGTGTATGTGGCCAAATGACACTAATTTTAGGTTAGAATTATTATATTGATTTCTAAAAATTTATAGTAATTTATAGTGCAAGATATAGTTTTTTGCATTTGTGTGTAGAGTTAAATTTAATTTCAGACTATTATTTGAATATTGTAGAAAATTCTTATAAAATGATTTTATTTCCAAGTATGGTATATATCAACATCAAAATTATTAGTAACATAACTTATTGAATTTTATTATTTAAAAGTTCGTGTGATTAGTTTCAACTACAATTGAAGGTTTTGTAACAAGCAATGTAATATATAATGTTTATTAATATAATTTCACTATAACCATTAAATATAATTCAATCTAATACATTAGTCTTCTTTAGATATTTTATTTTAATTTGTTATCCTACTATATAAATATAATTAATTATTAAACATTGATAAGAATCCCATATATTAATGTCATTCGAATTTTCAAACTTATTTGCTTATTGAGTCCATGTGAAACCGAATTTTTGAAACTTGTCTGTAGAATGAAATTTAATTATTCGAATATTTCATATTTTCGTCATGTGATTATAAAATACTTCAGTCTATGATGGAAATCATTGTAAATTAAAATAGTAAAGTTATATTTTCTTCTGGTTCTTTGTCTATAAAAATGATGATAATTCTCAGTAAGATTGATTTTTTATGTAAAAAAAATTTTCATTCATTAGTATAAAAAATTATTGAAAAATATAAAATGTGTTCATCACAGTCTCAGTATTTACAAAATGACTTTTCACTGTGATGTCGCTTTATGTCTCTAAACATATTAGTTTCATTAATGTCTGGCTGTTCTAATTTTGTCTTTTACATTTTATAAGTTCTATTTTATTTGTTCTATTTTCTATACTTTATACACAATTATGCTTTTTTATTTCATCTAAAATATTGAAATAGGAATCATCCAATAACTGTGTTTTTATTAATGTCATTTTTCTGTTCTTTAATGTGGATCATTTTTGCTATGTTTCTTTTTTTACACTTCCCTATTAATTGCTTAACAATTAATCATTATATTTATATAGGATAACAGGTTAGAATATTGAAGAAGACTAGAGTATTATCAACATGATGTAAACGTTTTGAAGCAGTTTTTAATTGGTCAGTTTGTAAAATTTTTTCTTTTAATTGGTCCCCATCAAACGCTTCAAATCATTTGTAGCGAGATTTTGATTACAGCCTAAGTAAAAGTCAAAACATTTTAGATTGAATTAGATTTAATGGTGTAGTAAAATTATACTAATAAATATTATACATTACATTGCTCGTTATTATACATAGTCTCATTATTCAATGAACATAATGTATGTTTTGTTATTGTTAAAAAACAAGAGAATTATAAAATTCAGTGTATATTTCAAATGACTACATATATAAATTCACATGGAAGTAATTAAGCACTTAAGATAGCTTTGATCTATCTTTGATCGTTATAGGCATTATTCCTTATTTGTATATTTACATTATACGGTCTTAATCGTTTATTATTATTGGCACTATAAAACATTTCTTGACGTGAACATTAAAAATGTTCGTTTGTAATCATTTTGTAATCGTTTATTTATAGATTGTGCCATTGAAAAATTACCTTTAAGAAAAAGAGATGGAGCAAGAGTAATTGATGGCAGTAAACATGCCCACAAAATGACTTCAGAACGAGACGAAATTGTATTTCTTAAGCGTCCAGAGGGAATCGAAAAACAATATAGACAAAAGTGTAAAAAGTATATTTATGTTTGCACTATATTTTTTATTCACAAGTGCAATGAAAATGTACTTGTGATTTTTATTAATTATGTTGAATACATTTAATAATTTTGTATTATAAAAAAATATTTTGCAAAAGAACAAGAGTATTTAATATCTTGATATAATTAATATTTTGCAGATGTGGCTTATTGCTGTATTATAAGCATAATCCGGTAGTAAATATAGTATTTATAGTAAAAGATTCCGTAATAAAAAGTTCGGGGGAAGGCCCTATGACAGACATTTATAATCAAGTGGCCATTGAGAAACCTAAAAAAATAATGGTTACAAAGCACACCAAAAATATGGGCAAATTCAGTTCGGTTACTGTATCCACGATTGATGAAGAAGAGGATGAAATAGAAGCAGTATGTCAATTGCATTTTTATATTATCAAGCAATTTATAGTTTATGATATAATATTCAGAAAAGTTTCTCTTATGGTAGCTATGGTACTAGATGAATGTTAAATGGTTAAAATTTTTACTCTAATTGTAGTTATTTAAAATATACAATCTGTTTGTCTATTATTTGAGTTTGCGATGTATTTTTTAATCAACCTGTATATATTTTTTGTTTTTTTTAAATAAAGTTTAATAAAGTTTTTATTTTAAAAAATAATTGAATTTCAGAGAGAAGTCGCAGACTCTTACGCGAATAATGCACGCATCATAGAAAAACAATTGGAGAGAAAAGGTATGAATAAACGAAAGACCATACCATCCGCTGAAATAGATTCAAAACGGATAAGACCAAGAGGAACATTGTTGGATGTTTGATTTTCTATCAAGAACTAATTGTAATTATGTACATTAATTTACTGTCTTAGAGCTAAAAATAAATTTATTTTCTTACATGTATTATCGCGCTTGGACAAAAAGATTGTAATACTTTCAATAAATTTGAGAATGTGTAAACATTGCACTCTTATAATTTTTATGAACCTGGTTTATTGAGAAAGTTGTAACTTTCTCTTCACAATATATTTTTCATAAAAATCATGTTTCTTCTCAAAAACATAATAATAAACATTCATCTTATGATCTTGATATATTTATTAACATTACACAAAAAAGTAAATCTTCAAAATATACAAATGACTAGATACAAATATTGCATAAAAATGTATATTGCAAAATAGAGAAATTTAACAAATAAATATCAATTACATACAATTCATCGATAAATAAATAATTGCAAACAAAAAAAGCCATATTTTTTTGCTTGCATTCGGAATTAGCTCGTACAATGGCAACTTCAATTAGTAATAATTAAACAGCATATAATAAATTATTATTTAGTTAGTAAGAAGTAATTTCAAATTGATATGGCATATTTACGTCGTAGGATGGAAGAGCTATCTATTTAAATATAATTCTGTCACTGGCCACGTTTTTATCTATGGATTATGAGATACTGCATGTGCTGTCTACTAGACATTAATGTTGTGTATACATGAAATCAAAATTTTATTAAATACATATGTGTCCATTCTTTATCTTTCTATCTGCTACTTTGAGAGAGAGGGGGAGGAGGAGGAAGGGAGTAGTGCGCGCGCGCGCGCGCGCGTATGTGTGTGATCTTCCACTTATTCTAATTGTGCAATATACAGTAATCAAGAAAAGTACAGCTCGGTTAATTTTTTGATGGACTTTTCCTGAAAATTCTTTAAAGACATGTTTATATAATCTTTTTTATACGGCTGGCTTTACGCACCTACGCACGCACGCACTTTTTTCGAGGATATTATATATTATACTTCATTTCTCTGAAAATAAGATTTTATGAGATCTGCATTAATTATTATTAGAAAAGCAGAAAATATGAAAAATATTTACTTAAAATTTGACAATTGTTCTATCATTTAAATAATTGATTCTAACACCACGTGTGTGTGTGTGTGTGTGTGTGTGTGTGTGTGTGTGTGTGTGTGTGTGTGTGTGTGTGTGTGTGTGTGTGTGTGTGTGTGTGTGTGTGTGTGTGTGTGTGTGTGTGTGTGTGTGTGTGTGTGTGTGT
>NW_012130165.1:50724-62739 GCF_000143395.1 Atta cephalotes | reverse complement strand
TGTATGTATATATATATATTGCAAGTTTTTACCAAGCACTTTTGTGTAGATAGAGCGGACTAAACTGAGTCGAAAAGTTTTCTACGATTTTGCAATTTCCGCTATACTTAACGAGATACTAATTACTAAAAATCGCTGAATATTGGTTTTCAATAATTTTTTACTCAAATACTATCAACTTAACAGAAAAACAACAAAAGATAAAAATTGTTTATTTCTCATAAAGTTCTGAGGATTTTTTAATATCGTATTTTCTCATGTAAAAATAAAAAATGCAGTATTAAAAAGTTAACAAAATATTCTGAAAAAAATTTTTAGAGGTCTGTGAAAAGAAAATAAATAATTTTTGTCTCTCTTGCAGTTTTTCTATAAAGTTGATAGTATTTGAGTAAAAAATTATTGAAGATCAATATTCGGCAATTTTTAATAATATCTTGTTAACTATTGTGAAAATTGCAAAATGGTAGAGGACTTTTCGACTCAGTTTAGTCCGCTCTATCTCACAAAAACGCTTGGCAAAACTTACAGGACACTTTCCTGTATATATAGATATACAGAGTGTCTAAAAAATAGGATAGGAGTCACATGAGGGGCGTAGATCAAGGGGAACATCTCATTCAACAGCGGTGACGGCCGTGCGAATCTATGCTAATGCGGCTTTACCACACATTGGTTTAGATGTTTCCTTCTTTAATTCGAAAACTATAGTGAATATCTCAAAATGATATGACTTTTTTGTTCCCCTTAATCCATTCTATGCCTCTCAATGTGGCTCCTATCTTATTTTTGAAATACTCTGTATATAATCGTAGTATATGTAATTATTTTCTATTTAACTTAATAAATGCAGCTCAAATGTATTTTTTTAACAATGCTGTTTCAAATTACATCCCTCTGTGTTATACATATACTTGTAATAATACGATTCCTCTGTTGAAATTATCACGTTCGCAGTTACTAGCGACAATCCTCTATTAATCACGGTTTATTACACATACAATACATTGTCGATAAGTCTTTTTTTATTAAATATATAATGTGGAATTATATATAAAATATATTAATACATAAAAGTAATTTCAAAACATATTTAATAATAATAATTTTAAGGCTTTCTTAAAGACAATTATATAATATTTGTACCAATTTCTATATATATAAATATAATATGCATTGGAAATTTTAAAATATCAATATCATTATAATTAAAAAATTGTTAATTAATAAAAGTGTAATATTATTAACAGATTAAAATAAATATCGTATCGACAATGCATCCTATCCGATATAATTCTCCAATCATTAATAGCATTAAATATTAATTTGCGATGATTTAATGTCCCCTTTCTTAAGTATCGTTGGTTCATCTTTGAGGAATGTGCCAGATCTTGAACCTACTGTAGGTTGCCTTTGCGTCTCCATATTGTGACACTTTTTAATCTTGTCATCAGTTTTACCACTGATAATTCTTTTGCCGGCGATAACTGACTTGCTCATTTTACTGTTAATGTTAGATTTTGGGGATTTTTTGCTAGGACTATCAGAGCTCTGCGGATTTTGAGTTTCTTTTTTTTCTCTCTTCGTAATGGGAGGAATATTTATCTGTCGTGTCCTGAAAGGAGCTACTGTATTCACCGGTTTATTGGGAACATCCGGTGTCCTTGCAGCATCTAATAAACTTCTGCGTAAACTCGGTGAACCGTGATACGTGCTGCTGATAGCAGCAGCTCTACTGCGACTGGCGGCAGTAGAATTTTCCAACGACCTCGGAAGTCTTTTAGTGATCGTCAATGGACTCCTCTGTTGTGTTGGTGGCAAGCTTTTTTTCATTCTGCCATTTACAGATTAACAAATCTGATTATTAATATAGAGAAATAAAAAAAATTAAATAATTATAAAAAAATAGAATAAAAAAAGGACATCTAGGAGTTGGATGCGAAAATTGATACACAAAGTGAAAAAATAGTATTTAAATTTTGTTTATTGTTATTTCAATTTTTTAATATTAAGGAATCTTCATTTTATATATTTTTAAAATATATTATGTAATTCAAAATCACATAGAATTATAGCAAATCAATCTTTCAAATCGAAATCGCAGAAATTTGATAAGTTAAATTCCATCTTACCTTTCATAAGTTTGTGTTTTGTTCACTTTTACTAAAGTAGGCGACAATTTGTTGGACACATTAGACTTTGGAGTTGTCGTTATCTCAGTCATAAGACTGTCAGTGGACATAGATGTATCCATCTTATTAACTTTCTTTTTGACAATGATCGGTTTATTCTTGGTCTCCAAAGAATCGATCGATAAACCTATTTCAGTGCTTTTTTGTTTTAAAGAAGGTGATTCAGGTCTAGTGATAGCGCAGCTTTTACTAATCAAATCCTTATTGCCAGTTTGGCTCATGTTTGTCTCCGTTAAGCTGTCTGATGAAAAAGCTTTTATATTTTTTTTAACTGGTAACTTCATCTTGGACAGTGGTTTTTTATCTGTCGCACGCTTCATCGCAGGGCTGGAAGTGCGTGATGAATCAGACGATGAAATCATAATTTTACGTCTTTGTTGCACAATTTTATCATGATGTATGGAAATATTCTCCTTTGGGACAGGTTTATTTCTTGGGTCTAAATATCTTGATTTTACCTGTAAATTTATATTGACAATTTTATTATAGTTCGATTTTTAATGATCAACTTAATTATAATTGGGATTATTTTGTAATAAAAAATATTATGTGTGTGTGTTAATACTAATAATTTTTTCCAATTTGAATTTTAAAAATTTGAATTTTAATTATAAAAGTATATTGGAAAAATTTCAGTAAATAATGATTCTTCTCAGTATATATTCTTCTCAGTAATAATATTATAATATGTAAAGCTGTGAAAGAAGTTATAATTTTAAATATTAAAAATTTCAAACATATACCTCTATTTTATTAGGCCACGATTTTGGCCTGATGGTTTCACAGAAAACCTGTTTATCTTCCTGCATTTTACGCTCAAGCGGATCTGTTTTTGGTTTACATAAAATTTTCTTAGTTTGCTTGGCTGATGACGTTTGCTTTAAGGTTTTGTCATTATGTTCCGAAATTGCCATTTTTACACGTTTCAAATCCAAGCTACGACTTATGGTTGAACGATTTGGCGGTGCACGAGAATCCTTTGATACATGAAATATGATTTTATAGAAAAAATAATGCAAGGATATATGAAAGCAACAATATTAAGTTAATTTAATTATATTAATGTTAAAATTATTATATATATTCTCGAAAATATTCTATACAAAAGTGTGATCTGTTTGATCCTTAAATCCTGTAAGCTCTTAAGATTTTTTTCTTAAAGAAGATATTTACTTTTAAAAAATTTGGATGTCTAGATAGAGGCTTTGAGGTTTCATGAGGCAAGATTACGAGACACGCTAGCTCTTGTATTCTCCTGCGAAGTTCCAGGTCCATTTTCAACCATGTGATGGTTCTTGCAGCACGTGCGGCATCACGCACTAAACATTTTTCCACACGGCTTTGAAGCTTGTGCAGAAAATCAATGAAGAGCGGTCCCCACTTGATTTTACATTGAAAATCATCTGTCTGTGACGTGAGTAACATTTTATTCAATTTCGAATAACTTTTGCATGCTTGTTCGGGTGGCAACTGTTCAACAGCTGCTATAAAATGATCTTCTAAACGGCTGATGTTCCATGTTAGCTCGCGACCAAGTGATTGAAAATTATCATTTCCTAAAACACCTGCGAAATTTTCCGACAGAAATTTTACTGATGTCTCTAACAGATTCGATACCATCCGAAATACTGGCTCTGTCCATCGTACAGTCGGTAAGGTTGCTAATAGTTTATCGCAATCCATCATAGTTTGAAGCACATTGTCGGTAGACTATAATTATACAAGTAAAAATAGATTTACAATTAATAAAACATTGAAAATTTATCTACACTGAAACTGCACATGAAACTTTATAATTTTTAAATCAATGTACTAAAAAAAATATTAACAATTTGATAATATTTTTGAGGCTTTCACGAGTATTTTCTTCAAAGGTGCCAAAGAATTTGCGAATTATGTCGCCATGTCGTAATCCATTGATTAATGTCATTGATCAATGACATTGATAATGTCATCAGCATATTAACAATTTCTTATTGAACAAATTATTCAACATCATTCATACACATATTTACACTATCATTAATGTTATTAAAATTTTACATGCATACCATATGCACTATATGCTGATGATAACATTTTTCCATAAGTTCTCTTGGAAGAGTCGCGAATGCTTTGCATGGCCATATTCGTACAAAGTACTTTGTAATCCACCTAAGTGATTTTCGATATACTTCATCCAGACCGTATGCTGCTGCCAATGGCATACATTCCAATACTCCAATGGCACATATTTGGCAAGGCTAAAAAGTAACATATATATAAGATGTATATGTTAAAGATCAAATAAATCAATGAAAGTAGATATACGAATTTTCTTGGAATATTAAATAGATTATTATTAAGTTTCCAATTATAATCAATCATCAACTGCATATTTTATATTGCATCACATATTGTTATTAATTTCTTTATTGAGACAGAAACATTTTTTAAAATTTATATACCTACTTTATGAAACAGATGACAATATTTCAGCTTAAGTGTATATCCTATAACTTCTTTAAGACCTTCTAAACATAACATATCCGCTAATGTAGCTAGTTCAACAATACTTATAGAATCCGGTATATTACTTTCTCCACTGTAGATATGACATAATGCAAAATGAACTGCATTATAAGAATACCTAAAATAAAAGAAATATTAAGAATATTAAGAAGTATAAAGAAATATTAAATATTAATAAAAGAAATATCAATAGATTCATAATGTTAAAATAATTCATACAAAAATACATTCATGTAATTATATCCAATAATAAAATGTGTTATGACAATATATTTTTTAAATATTAAACATATCGAGTATGAAATATATAAATAAAATTAACAAAAAGAAGAGCACAGTACAAGTTGTTTTTTTGTGACCTTAATATGTAATCAAGTTTATAAATGATAAAAAAAACTACGTTTCTTATAATTATATTAGTATAAATAACAACTCTTTATTGCAGTTTATACAATCTTTCAAAAAATGCTATATGTTTATGTCTAAATGCTTACCCTTGTAGAGAAATAACATTGCCCGCACTTTCGATCCATCCACCACTTAAAATTGCAGCAAAATATTGGCAACGAGAACTTAATATACATTTATGTGCTCTTATATGCCGGCCAGCTATATCTATTGTAACATCAGGATTGATTTCTTCCAAAAACATCCTTAATAAGTCCTCACCTAATCTATTGTATGGTTTTGCAGCAGCTATGCTTGATGTTTCAGTCTCTTCCGTGCTACCCTCTGTAATCAGCAATTTTTTTTTTCAAAGAAAATATTATTTTGTCAGTTTTAAATATAGTCGCAGCTTTCCAATGTTGAAATTGAAAGATTTTGTCACATTATAAAAAAGAGATGAAAAAATTGATTTATTAAATTATACAGGGTGTCCCGCACCGCAGTTTCCGCATTTAGGTGTGAATGTCATTTTTGCATTATACTGTGTGGAACAAAATGCTAATCACACCTAAAACTGCGAACTTTAGGTGATATAATTCACTAATTTTAAATGCTTATAATTCAAAAACTATTATAGCTTCGATATTTTGGTATAACTTTCAAAATGACTTCAGGAATCTGCCATTAGCAAGTGGTGCGATAGATCTGGAATGCTCTGTCTATGATCAAATGGCACACATATTTTCAATAATCGGCACACATGAGTCATTTGTGTCAGACCTAATTTTGAGATTCTTAAAATGCTCGAAAAATTATCTTAAAATTTACATATTGGGTATGGGAAAAAATTCGTGGCGTTTTTCCCGCTAGATGGCATTAAATGCTCAGCAGTCGGCAACTATTAATCGCATCGGCAACACTAGACGTGCGTTTAAAAAGTGACATTTTAACCTTTGTTTTGAGCCGAAAAAGATTGAAATCGGTGAAGTGGATCAAAAGTTATTTTATTTTGAAAATGGAAATAAATAAGGAAAAAATTCACTACATTTTGCAGTATCACTACGATAAAGGCAAGAATACTGCACAGGCTTGTGAAAAAATTTGCGCTATTTACGGTGAAGATACTCTATCAAAATCAGCAGCACGGAAATAGTTCGCTCGTTTTCATGCTGGAAATTTCGATGTGAAAGATGAACTTCGCTCCGGTCGACCAATCACTGAAAAGTCCGATGAAATCATGGTAAAATTCGAGCGTGATAAACATGTGAGCACTGTGGAGATTGCCAGGGAACTAGGCATCGACCACAAAACAGTTTTAAATCATTTACACAAAGCTGGATTCAAAAAGAAGCTCGATGTTTGGGTTCCTCACGAGTTGAGTGTTAGGAACATGATGGACCGAATTAACATTTGTGATACGCTACTGAAACGGAATGAAATTGAGCCACTTCTGAAGAGAATGATAACTGGTGATGAAAAATGGATCACCTACGACAATCCAACTAGAAAAAGATCGTGGATAAAGAAAGGAGAGAAGGTGCAAGCAATCGCAAAACCTGGATTGAGGAAGAAGGTGATGTTGTGTGTGTGGAGTGGGACTGGAAGAAAATCGTTCACTATGAGCTGTTATCGTCCAATCAAACAATTCCGAACTCTACTGTGAACAACTGCAGAGATTACAACAAGCAATTGAGAGGAAGCGGTCAGAATTAATCAATAGGAGAGATGTCTTCTATCACGACAATGCTCGACCATACACAACTTTGATGACTCGGCTAAAATTGCGAGAGCTTGGCTGGGAAGTTTTAATGCATCCGTATAGTCCTGATATAGCAGACTATCATTTGTTTAGATCTCTGCAGAACTCTCTTAATAATAATGTAAAGCTAGCTTCAAAAGAGGCCTGTGAAAATCACTTGAAGCAGTTTTTCGATCAGAAACCACAGAAGTTCTATCGCGATGGAATTATGGCTCTGCCTCAAAAAT
The DNA here is from genome assembly GCF_000143395.1 of Atta cephalotes. NCBI lineage: Eukaryota > Metazoa > Arthropoda > Insecta > Hymenoptera > Formicidae > Atta > Atta cephalotes. The sequence continues at coordinate 55,666 of NW_012130165.1, read as the reverse complement.
GGCAAAATATTATAGAAAATAATGGAGCATATTTGGTTTAAATAAATTGATTTCAATACTCTAAGAAAAACACTTTAATTTTATTAAAAAATCGCCATGAACTTTTTCCCATACCCAATATGTTCTTTAAGATCTCTATTAAATTATTCTGCTATGTAGATATTGGAAAAAAAATTTCGAAAAATTATAAAAATTACTTTCTGCAGAAAGTAATTTTTCAATTAATCAGAAAAAGAAAATTATTAGGTCTGTTTTCTGTGACTGAACTAGTGTACACTTTTGGAATTTAAAATGAGATAGGTATACGTCTGATACTTATCGAAAGCAAGAAAGAGAATTCTAGTGTAGGCTAGTGCAGGAATAGAAAAGAGATCAATTGAAAAACATATGGACACGAATGATGTTCTACTATATGTATCTCATTATATGTGTCATTTAAGGATTAAAGTTTTATTATTTTTGTTATGCTACTGTTTATATCGATTCAAGTTCACAAATTCTAAACGATACACATACCCGCTCCAGAACGTCCCATACTGCTTTGCATGCTGCTAAGATCAGATTCGGAAATAATCCCTTCGGCTTCGCAATCACCGGTTAGATCTTCCAATGGAGACTTCTGTTTGGATGGAAGCGACGTGCTCATAACGGAAACGAGCTTTTTAGAGACTGGTTTAATTAATTCACTATTCCTCGTTATCGCCAATTTGCTCTCTATCCACGATGTTTCCGGAATACTATTGCTCATACGATACGTGCTTCTATCATTCTTCATTGTCAGCATATCCGATGCATGATTAGTCGTCGGCGTTTTATCCAAATCCGACAGACGTACGAAACTGGAAGTATTTGTTTTATCAGAATCTGAATGTAAATTGTTTAAATTATGACTAGGTAACTTCTCAGTTTTCTTCAACAAACGGCAATCGTACGTGTGATCTGCATCGTTATATTCTGGCTCCTTCAATTCGCACTCGATTTTTTTTATAGTTTCACTCAATGATTTGCGAGTTTCCGATATCTTACTGCTATTTCCTGTAGCAACTAGTTGTGATCTATCATTAACACTTGACTTTAGTAAATCAGTAAATTCGTAATAATGATTATCATTATCTGGGGAAGGTCCGCTGCCACTGCTGATATCAAATGTTTCACTTTTACGAGTGTGACCTTCTGTGCTCTCTGTACAAGTCTTTTCCCAAGCGGAAATCTCCGAAAGATCATCCTCATACGCTTTCATCTCATTGGTTTCCAAATTCTCCATTTGACCGGGAATTATATCTTTGAATGCATGATGATTCACGCGCAGTTGTTCATTTGCGACCTCAACATGAGAATTTGGTGGAGTGTCCTTTATGTCAAATTCGAATACATCCTCGGACGATGTGTCCATATTGTTTGAGTTGTTCTCTTGTAGTTTCTTAAAACTTTTATGATTGTAAGCATCGCTTAGCGAATGGCTAGACGAACTTGTCTTAGCTTGAGATTGTTTTGTAATGCCGCGACTATCCATCGATATACTGTGTGCACGTTTGTGTTCTTTTCTAAACATAAGCTCTTTTGCTACGCAGCCATTATTTGTCGATAGCATTTTATCAACATTCCACGAATGCCGCTTAAGTGTTGGTCGCGAAGTAGACAGCGTCCGTCTTCTCATCACAGGAGAATCGGATTCTATAAACATAAAGACACTAGGCTTCGTTTTTTCTTTCTTTTGTTCTTGCGGCAACTGGTTATCTCCTACGCTATTGTTATCTCTAGAATTACTATCATCCGTCTTAGTATCCGTTAACTTATTAGGTATTGTCGAAAAGCTTCGTCTATGCGTTGGAGCCATAACTACAGCATCTCCAGTCTTGCGCGAATCATTCAAATTGATAAACATTGAAAAGATGTTTTTCTTCTCACTTTCGTTACAAATATTGTTTTTCGCACCTGCATCTTGTTTCTCGAATGACTTGATTTTGCCACTATTATTTTTGTCAGAGATATCTACATAAAATTCACAATAAGGTTTGCTGTTACTATCATGTTCCTTCCTTTCAAGTGAGTGATCACGTTTATTGAGTTCATCATCGTTCACATCTTTTAAGTTGACAAAAAAACCTAAACTACCGTGTTTTTCACGATTACTCGATTTTTGTTTGAGTTTTCTTTCAGAAGTGGAAAAGCTTTGTGACATACTTCGTGAATTGTTTTGATATTTGGATTCTTCGTTATTACAATCACTCATGTCAACTATCCAGGTAGTCATAGAGGAAGACATTCTAGAGGACTTAATTTTGATTTCAGGTTTGTTCATGATCACAGAGCCACCCGATACAATCGGTGTGGATTCTGTTTTGCGTCGCACTGTAGGACTATCGGAAGGTTTCGAATAATCCGAGGTGCTAACACCACCAGAAATGATCGGAGTAGCTTCATCTCGTTTATTTCTCTTTACAGACTCTGTTCGATCATCTTTCTCTAAGATAGAGTCTAAGATAATTGGCAAGCTATTACTACAATGATTCGATACATCCGAGTCCATGTTACAATCTATGATAGATTTGTCACTGGCACTTTTGATAACTGGATAACTCGCGCAAGACTTACTGAGATTGGATCGTAAATAATTGGCTTGTGTTTGCGTTTGATTAATCTTGTACTCACGACTGTCTAATAAATATGACATCGAATGCTGAGTATTAATGGCGATTTGTACATCAGGTGTAAACATCGTAATCGATGATTCAGTAATCGAAGGAACTACAGAATCAGAAGATATGTTGCAAATGGAGTCTCCGTCTACACGGTGTCCAGAGTATTGTGGAATGGCGCTTTGAAAAACAAGGCTACCTTGCATGCGTTCATATTCTTGTCTCAAAACAGATAATTTCTCATCGGTAGAATCAAGCTCGAACGTATTCCTTCTAATAAGCGATGGTCGCCTGTCTTCAGTGGCACTCATGTCTTTCTCATTTTCATTTCCTGTTGTTTCGTGTTCATTATTTACCGTTTCTATTTTCTCTTCTTGATTATTTAACTTCGTGTTGTTATCAGGACACGGGGAAGGATGTGCACTCTCCCCACTGTCTGCCTCTTTGATCTCTACGACCAATGACTCTTTCTCTATCGGCTTATTCGCCTCTATCTTTTCTTCTGATGCAGAATCTACTCGTTTTATTTTACGCAATTCTGGAAATGGTTTCAAATACTCGGTGAGTTTCAATTCTCGTTCGAATTCTGCCACTCGTTCATGACCAGTGTGTAAAGACGATGTCTTAAGTGGTGTAAACTTACACGATTGTTCTTCCACGGCATTAGCTAATTTGTTCACCATACAATCCGTATAATTTGAGGAAAATGTTAAATATGATGATGTATTATCATTGCCATATTGATTCTTTGTTATATTAATAGACACAATGTCCACCTCGTCATTCAAAGTAGATGCATCGATAAAGTAATAACCACTTGTGGAAGAATTGTTATGAGTAATCGCATTGGTCAAACGAGAGTGATCGGATTCTCCACTTGTTTCAGCTATTATGTTTTTCGAGTCCTCCGTATCAGACTGTGTTTTCCATTCTAATTTACACTTTGTGGAAGTTTCTTTATCATTCACCGAAGAAATGGGCTCGATAAATTCAAAAAATTCGTTTTCATCGCTGCCACAATCCGATTCATAGAATGGTTCATTTAACATGCGACTTTCGTACTGAAAAATCTCTTCGGCATTTAGCTTCGTCTCCTGAATGTTTTCCGATCCCTCTGCGAGCTGATGATCCATTTCTAGAGATGAGTATGTTATATTATGATCATTCGACACTGATTGGATTGTGTTCTTTTCATGATAATTGCTATTGTTAAGTGACTTGCAGTGATCATTATATAACGAAAGTGTCTTATGATCGTTTTTGTTGCATATTTGCTCAGCACATATTCGATTCAAATCATCGTCATCATTAGCAGAAGCATATTCTGCTGCTTGTGGCATCTCCAAGTTTGTGCTCGAATTCTCTGATGTCATATTATCGTGTGGACTTATTGAATCTGTCTCCAAACCAGAGTCAGCCATTTCTGATGCAGTAGGACTTGCATTCGCTACAGCATAATCCTGAAAATGCTGATGTATGTTACAATTCAACGTCAGACACTTCTCGCATATCCTGTAAATAATATAAATCTACAAAATGCGATAAAGAAAACTGATTTATAAAATAAGTAATCTGACAAACGAAACAAGAAAGATTCTTTAAATTAATTAAAAACTATTATTTTAAAATCAAAAGCTGAAAACATAATAAAATTTATTTATTAATAAATCTAACCTGTTATCATAAGATGTATTGGTATCAAATTCATTTAAAAATTGACATTTATAATTTGTACTCAAAATTATTTTCACCAACAATTGTTCTTCTTGAATAAAGTCCAAGTTACTGTACAAAAGCCTGCAATCCATAAATAAATATGAATAATATTAATAGAGGACAACGTGAATTAAATAAATATATAACATGCACGTACGCACATCGTTTATTTTAATATAATTATAAAAAAATTTAAGCAATAGGTATGAAATTTTAATTAATACGACAGAAATAGTTTAGCATGCTTAATGTGTGGATTAAAAGGTAAATACATACACAATAAATTCGTATATGATATTTACAATAAATATAACTAGATCTTTAAAATCTCTTTCATAACACTCAGTGCAAAAGATTTTTTCAATAGGAAAAAATGATATAACGTGCTACATACGAAGCATTTATTTTTATTTTACTTAAAGACATTCTCCGAAAAATCCATTTTCTTTAGATTTTTCTTACTTACAGAATAAGCTTGTTTTAGTGAACATATGTGCTTTAAAATTCAATACCCAGAGCGGGATTAAAAAATCGAAATATTTCACTTTGAAGCGTTTTATATATATTCGGAAAGTTCGTGTTGAAGG
>NW_012130165.1:47629-50704 GCF_000143395.1 Atta cephalotes | reverse complement strand
ATATTGTATAAAAAAACTTGTATAAACACATTAACACTTATGGAATATCTTATATAAAAGTGAAATAAATTTTCATAAAAATTTTCATAATAGTGATGTGAATGTGCTCATTAGGTTGAGCACAATTGCAGTCGGAGAACATCCTTAAAATAATACTTGACAAATTAAGCTATGTTAATATAAGATTATCACATTTTTTTTTATTAAATCCAATTTGTTTGCGAAATATGCTGTTATACGAAAAAAAGATAATCGTAAAATTAAAGCACTATTTAATTATATTGTTTCATTTTGCTTAACAAACGATACTATGTATAGATAAACTGAAGACATTTTGGGGATTTTGCTCGGGGATGCATACCAGAGAGATTGTCTCCGGAAAACGGAGACCTTATGTTAATAAAAATATTAAGAAAATGATTTTATTTACTACTGTAAAACAGAAAACGATAAAAAATTTTAGAACATATATATCTTCAATCAATATATATCTTAAATATTTAGTTGCTGCCTATTCCAGAAAAAATTAGACGTAAAAATATACGACCTTGTGTAAAAATAAAAAAATAAATAGGAACATAATTTATCTAGATAAAAAAAAAGCATGCAAAGAATTATATTTTAATTGTCTCATTTTGCAAAATTAGCATAAAACGCATGCAGACAGATGTGAATAACGAAAATATCTCTTCTCTGATGATACTTTTGCTTATAATTTTTATATATATATATATATATACCGATAGTAGTACAGCAATACCTTAGAAAACTTTCAATTTGATGAAAAAGTGCGGCTTTATCAAGAATGCAATGGATCGTTTTGTTAGTGTAAACAAAATAAGGCTTGAGAACTTGATACAAATGTGGCGATCTTGTTCTAACAATACACTCATTTATATGTATTATTTTGTAATCATATATTATATTCAGATCACAATGCAAGGAATTCGTAAATATTCTACAATAAAAGAGAATTATTGCATTGTCTTTTTAAGTTCTAATGCATTCGCTTCTTTTTAGAAGTAGTATTAATTTTATTTCGCATATGTAAAATAGTTAAAGAAATTACATTGACCCCACAAAAAATAAAAGATAAATTGTGCAAAAAAGGATTGAGTGGAATAAAATGAATTAAAGAATTAATAACACATCTACACATATATACAATATGTGTGTATATACAGGATGTCTATAAAGTCCCATAGTCCAGGCCATATATCTCAGAAATGGCTTTAGATATAGAAAAATATATCGGATAAAAGTTATAAGACATTAAGGAGGACACATAATGAAAATATTGACTTGACCTTCTCTAGGTCAATGTGACCGTTGTTTTCCTAAATATATTCCTCTTTTTTTATTGCATATTCTTGTAGCTTATCTCCTGAGCTTTTCAAAACACTATAATAATATTTTCATAACACTATAATAAAATATTTTTTCGTTAAGTACTTTTGGAATTAGGCTTGAAAGTTACAGTATCGCTGGCATTAGCATTACTCAAAGTGTCCAACCAACGGCTAAAAACCTCTTGAATGTTGTTCAGGATCATGACCTGAACAACATTTGTCAAGATCAAGGCCATTGGTGATTATATTTCTTATTTTCATTTTTACGTAAAAATGAATTTTTAATACAAATTAAATTTAATACTTGGGTAATGCTAATACTGGCAGGATTATACCTTTCAATCCTCATAATCATTAAACATAATCACAAAAATCACTAAAAAAAATTTTATTATTAGTGTAGTTTTAAAAAGTTATAAAAGTATGCAATAAAAAATAAGGAGTTCTATTTAAGAAAACAACGATCATATTGATCTAACCTTGAGAAGATCACTCAAGGTCAAGTCCATATTTTCAAAGTCCTAATGTCCTATAACTTTTGTTTGAAACATTTATCTAAAATCATTTCCAAGATATATGGCCTAGATTTATAAACACTCTTTAGAATATTTCAATCAAACATGAATAAAATTCAAATTGCGCTAATATATCAGATAATCTATACTATCAAATAATATACTGTATTTCATAACATTAAAAAAATTTCAAATGATTTTTTTTTATTATACCCTTTATAGCATAATCAAATTGTGTTAAATTAGAACATTTAACGTTTTCTTACCTCCGAATACTATCTTGCAATAGACTGATATTTTTGACAATAGTGCGATGTTGTTCCGCACTCTTCCGTTTTTTGAATTCATCACTCAGAGACAATTCAAGCGTTTTAGAAGAATGACAACTATTGTGGCATCGCCACTGATGTATTTTATCTACATTTCCATTTTGCTTGCTGTTGTTCCTGCCTCCAGCCATGAGGCATATTACTGATTCATATTTATTTGCCTTTAAAAATTACATAATACACATTTTATATTATACATAAGTATATGTATATATATTGTATAAATAAACAATATAGACATATGTACTATATAAGAAAAAATAAAATTTTTTATTTTAATACTTTATCAGTCGAAAATTTCTAAAGCAATCTTTCTTTACAACAATTATAAGACACGTACTCTCTAATAACTAAAATAATTATTTAAATTTATTTACAATACATTAAGATTTTAAAATGATATCAATTGCGTATCAAATTATTAAGTTGTTTGTTAATTTAATTTGTGATATTACTACAGTTCAGTTGCATTTCTAAGCCTGAAAAATCAATTCAGCGCACAGTAGTCAAATGGAGACTACAAATGTAGTATATAAATTTATATGAAAATATTTAAGTATCTAATATCTAGCTTCAACTATTAGAAATTATCTTAATAAATCGTTTATTAATTAAAAAAATTATATTTAAAAAATAAACATATGCAGATAGTATTTAGATAAAAAAGTTAACTTGAAGTAAATTGTAAGATGCTTTTACTCATCAACAGTTAAATACCTCTTTATCAATATCAAATAAAGAACTGATTCTAAATTTAATGAAAATTTGATTCCAGTTTCAAGATTTAATTTATTCTATTTAATCAATTATTTAATGTGTGTGTGTGTGTGTGTGTGTGTGTGTGTGTGTGTGTGTGTGTGTGTGCGCGCGCGCGCGCGCGCG
>NW_012130165.1:35818-44664 GCF_000143395.1 Atta cephalotes | reverse complement strand
TTAATTATGTGTGTGTGTGTGTGTGTGTGTGTGTGTGTGTGTGTGTGTGTGTGTGCGCGCGCGCGCGCGCGCGAGCGTACGTATGTATGTATATGTGTATGTGTGTGTGTGTACACACACACACACACACACACACATATATATATATATATATATATCATATATACAAAATAAATAATTTCATTATGATAAAATATAAAAATTAGAGGATATCACACTTTGCTGCTGTATCAATTTCAATTTTCACTTTAGTACAAGTAGAATGTGCATGCAATTAAAAAAATTTATGTTAAAAAACGTATTGTGCTATTTAAAAAAATGAAAATGATTACATGACATTAAATTATTATAATAAAATCGCAATTGTCTTTCAAGAAGCGTTAAAATATGCATAGATACAATAAGAAAATACAGAAAAATATGGGATTCAATTTAATGCAATCCAAATATGCATCTAAAATTAACTTTGAACTTTGTCTCTTCAAATAAAAAATTTAACTTATGCTTTTATAAAATAAAGGAAAATTAAGAGAGAAAGAGAGAGAGAGAACTTAACTCTGTTCTTAAAATAATTCTTTATGTAAATGATTCTTTGCCTACTTATAGAAAACTAAATTTTACAGTTGAAACTCCATATAGTGAAAAATAATAGGTAAATTTCAATAGATGTTCAATAACATAATTCTCGTAGTGTTACTTACGATTTACGATATTACAAAATATTACAAAAATATACCAATGATCAGAATTGGAGAAGCATCGAGAATGTAGCAAAATAATATGCATTGGTCCCTAATGTAGACGATTTTGTCGCGATACTTGCTTCGAAATAAATGGAATATTTTTTCTGCGTGAATAATTTATTGATCGTCCATATACGTTACGTACCTCTCATATTTCGATCCACCAGCACGTCAGTTCGCATCACCTGTCATCATTGCGTTCAACTATTAATTTTAATTAGCTCGCACATTATTACGGCGAGGTCAGAAAAGCTTCTAGTTTATCCTGAGTGTGATCCACCACGGTCAAAAGATCGCGGCGAGACGAAGAGATTCATAGATTTATTATCACGAAAACGCGAGCACAGAAAAACTTGAGAGAGGCCATCCCCGGCGTTTTTCGCGTGACACTTGAAAGTCACCGTACATTAGCAGCACCAACATCAATTTTATAAATGATGTGAACTACGTATCACATTTTCGACACTGGGGATCTGTAGATCCCCAGACTAGAATACTAATAATTTCATTTGGCCAACATCTAGTAAATTTGCTTACTTTTGTAATTTCACCTCGTATGTTGAGTGCTGTTTCTTTCCTTTGATCCGATTTAAACCCTCGATGGAAACTAGCCCTATAACTTACGCACAATAAAAGAAATAAAGAATAGGAATAAAGTATAAATGATTTCAACCTATCAAAAACCGTGTATTCCAATATATTCAATTTCTGATAGGTTAAAATCGTTATTCTTTATTTCTAATTCTTTTTTATTGTACGTAGGACCTAAAGCTAGTCATACTTTTCGTAACAGTAAGGCTGTTCGGAAACATCACTCGTTGATGTGTTTCGGACTTCAGTGGAAAAGTAGTGGGGGTATTGTGTGCCGGATGATGAATATGAAGCCCGAACGGCTTCCGTGTGGCATGTCATCTCAATTTCACCTCACCGCTCACATTTAACCTCGAGCTAAACAATTCACCGGCGAAGAAAGGCGGTGGAATGATTGTAAAGAAGAACGACGGCGGATTATAAAAGAATGATTGATATAATTATAAAAAGAAAAAAATATAAGTCATTCTTTCCAAATTTCGAATTTCGATTGATCGATTCCCTTATGCACTATGCATTATGTGTTATGCAAGTCTGTGCTGCGGTCATAACACACCGGCTCACACCGGTTTCCCTTGCTTTTCGCGCGGATGATTAGTGGCATTCCGGTGTGACTCTCTCGATGTTTCCGAACGATCTCACATTAGTGCACATCGAGTACACATGAGTATTTCCGAACGACTGGTGTGCATTAGTGGCATACCGTGAGTATTTCCGAACGCAGCCTTAAGCTAGTTACACATACTTTTGTGTAATAGTAATCGTAAATGTAACATAGATTTTTGATCAATCGCGTTGTTCAATTCGGTTATCAGTAACAATCGAGCAACGCGATTGGTCAAAAATCTTACTGTTATTGTTACAGAAAGTATGTGATTAGCTTTAAGGTACGTATTCATGATGTCGCTTGTCGCTCATATTCAGTTAAAGATTTTATAATCAAAGTTTGGCGAATATGAATCAAAAATGGTGGCTAAAAACGGATACTATTTTCTCGTATAAATGCATACGCAAAAAGCTGTTAAGGCTTAAACACAATAGGCACAGTCAACAGGGAATAACGAACCATTCAATCAAAATTTTGATGTGTAAGTTTGATATTATGTACCAGCATCTGATTGGACAACTGTTCCGCCTATTACTGTGCCTATTGTGTTTAAGTCTTTAGAATATGTGACAGATAATACGTGACGACAATATCTGAATAAACCGATTGAGTTAATCAATTGATTAAATCGTGCCTATTTTTATTGATTTTTAAGGTGCAAAAGTCAAATTATAATTATCGATGTGTATTTAAGAGAATCTTACGCGGAATTAGAAATACTATCCTCACACTACAAATTCCAAATGGGTTTTTACTGCTTCTAAAAAGATTGTTCTCACACCTACTATCTTCATTGGATTAGGAATATTGCAAGCGGACACTGTTTAGGCTGTAACTTCTAGGCGGTTAGACCCCAAGCGGCTATGTTATTTTTTTGTTCAGGGCAGTATAGTCCTGAATTTATTATGATTTATTTGGAATAGAAACTATGGATAATAGAAACATTACACGAGTAACATTCATTTTTTAATTTGATTTTAAATTTTGTACACTCTATTGTACGGAATAATCATTAAACGCATGCGCAAGAAATTACAAAGCATGAAGAAAGCATACTCATAGGCCGGTATTCATAGTCAGATCTTATATTCAAGACCGTTTTAAGTACTTAAAAAGTCACGAACCAATCGGAAGGCTGCATTAATTAATGCTGCATATTAATTAAGATGGTCTTGAAATAAGACTCGACTATGAATACCGGCCATAGCGCTACGTGTAGTCGGTTTAACAGATTTCTCAATTTCCATAGTTGTCAACTTTAACGCTTAATATCTTGGAGGAGAGGGATACTTTTTTCTGCCACATTCGTTCATTTCGTGTAAAAACATGTGCCTAATTTTCATTAAAATCAGTGAGATCGGCCATCTCCTTCCATAATCTCTTCCCATAATTATCGTAATTTATTAATTTTCTCTTTATCCGACATCTTCGAACAATTTTTAATCTCTTTGAGGTTTAAAAGCTTTAAACACAATAAACACAGGCAATAAACACAGGGAACAGAGAATAACAAGCTGTCTAATCAGAGCTCTGGGGTATAATATCGAACTTAGCACCAGAGCCAACCAGAACTCTAATTGGAGTTCTAATGGCTGTTGCCTGTGCCTATTGCCTGTGTCTATTGTGTTTAAACCTTTACTCATGCTTGTAGTTATCTATCTCTGGCCTAGTTTCTACCGAAGGTTTAATTCGGATCAAAATGTAAGAACCAACCAACTGCAGTCGAGCATTTCCCTATTGTTCGACTGCAACAGAGGAATACTCGATTAGTAGTTGGTTGGTTCTTACATTCTGATCCGGATTAAACTTTCGGTGGAAACTAGGCTTCTTTCTTTTCTTCACATTCGTTTTCCGACAATGTACGAAATTATCCGAAAAATACTGAGTGGACTAACGTAGAGAACCACTCAAAGTATGTTCCGATAGGAATTGAGGATATGCGGAACTGCAGAACGTTTGTGATTGGTCGTGATTTCATTCCTCCAATTCCGTACGCTAAAATGTGTTGTTCTATGTCCTATTGAGCGGAATTTGCTGAATGTGTATTAGTTCTAACCAATCGCAAGAGTCTTCCCGTAGATCACTTTCATTAGATCTACCAGAATAGCGTTTGTCATTTGCTTGCTTTGATTGCGCATTTGCAAATTTCGTTCAATGGGACATAGGGAAATGTATTCCTGCGGATCGGAAATTACACGTATATACAGGGACATTGTTCTGACTTCGTTTTATATACATTTTAATTTTGATTTACATTTTTGCCTTCTGTATATATCTGTATATACGCACACGCACACGCACGCACGACATTCGTGTCTGACCATATTGACCTCCGTATTTATCTAAAGATTTAATTAATTACCTTCAGGATTATGTAAAAATTTTTCATGCATGAATATGTATAAATATGTATATATGTATATATAAATATGGTGTCTAGAAATAATCGCCAAATATTTCATGGGCAGATAGAGCGGACTAAACGAAGTCGAAAAATCCTCTACCATTTTGTAAATGTCCCCAATAGTTAATGAGATATTAATCCTTAAAGATACCGAATACGCGTGCTTGTTCGGCCTACTACTGCGAAGTGTATGTGCCTATCGATCGCTTGGCGCGTAGAGTTGGAGATTGGCTGGCAAGCGCCCCGCGCCGCGCATATCGCCGCAAACCTCCATAGCTCGAACGGCGCGCTTGCCAGGCTATCCCCACTCTCCACGGCCGCCAAGCGATCGGTAGACGTATACACTTTGCAGTAGTATTCAGATATTTTTAAGGATTAATATCTCATTAACTATTGGGGAAACTTACAAAATGATAGAGGACTTTTCGACTCAATTTAGTCCGCTCTATTTGCCCATGAAATATTGTATTTGGCGATTATTTTCAGATATCCTGTATATAAACACGTATAAATATTCATAAATAATAATATATGAAATAATTATATATGAAATAATTATATATGAAATATATAATTATATATGAAATATGTTCATACATGTTCATGCATCCTTTTTTCATTCGTAAAATTTAGTGTAACAGAATTAATAATATTGATGTGAAAACATTAAAAATAATTAAAAAGATAATTTTTGCATTATTTGTTTTAGAAAAAAAATCAAGTTTGAAGAAATGTAAAAAAATTACTTATAATTATATATAAAATTATACATAATTATGTATTAACAATTGTTTTACATTTTTACACTTGTTTTTTTCTAAATAAAATAAAATGTAAAAATTATCTCTTTATTTTTTCACTCTTTACGTTTTCACATCACTATTATTTCTATTATACTAAAGAATAATTTTACAAAAGAAAGAAGGATGTATGAACATGCATGGACATATTCATATATAATTATACATATGCATGCACTTCCGACAGGATATAAATAAAATCTACGTCACAATCGACCACAATCTTCTCGACATGTCCGTGCCGTTTGTGGATCTGTAAGGATTCATCATTAACAAGAAATTTATCGTGAAGGAAGAGGGACCGTGTTAAAACAGGGGACCATTCTCATGCTTATATTTTTACGAGTCCCATGCTATAGAAATTTTTGATAAAATTCGACAGATTTTGCACTTCCTGGTTGATTGCGTATCACCATGGATTGTAATGGGAGGACGGGATGATCCTGTATAACGAAATGAAATGCGTAATCGCGACGGTTGTACATTGAAGATTATGTTATCGTGTACGTTAAGGGACGCAAGAAACGAATGTGGCTGTGAAACTTGCTTCTGGATGATGAGCAAGAACGCAGATGTCGAGACCCTGGATGCGGTTTACGAAGACATAGATTCTTTATCTAATTTAAATGTTACTAATACTATATGATGTAGACAACCTATTAAGAGTTGCGTATTGCAAAATGTATTGAAAATATATAATTGATTACAAAAGAATTTATTAAATAAAAATACGTTAAAGTATTTATTTTGTATTCTTTTCCCTTCCTTTGGTAATACATGTCTGAACGTATGCATGAACGTACATATAAACATGTGTATAAACATATGAACGTATGTATATATAAACGTACATACATTTAGACCCTCTCCCTCTTTTCAAGAAGAATTTCGAACGTGTCGCAACATATTTTATCTTAGTAGGTATAATAGGAGGATTCTAATCTATGGGACTAGAGGGGGAGGGGGGGTACTCAGAGCAGAGGATACTCGTTTGGCGCAGGGGGTAGGAAGGGGAGGCACGAGAAAACTTCGGCGCGGTGTTTATACATGCCGTTGCCGCCGCGGACCCCGCACTCAAAATGCGTTGCAAGCTGTCGCCACAACCGCCGCTGCTGCCGCTTCCACTCCAAAATGTGTTTCTGGCCGCCGCTACTGCGGATCCTACATCCATCCTAAAATGCGTTGCCGTCTTCTCCTATCTCCCTTTTTTCTTTTCGCAACCAAACCTTTGACATGTCACGACATGTTCTGATGATGATATCATCAATGCAATTTGATATAATGATGCGACGTTGCCAAATAGTGTACATGTCACGTGATCAGATTTTTCATGGACGTACGACATGTCACGTACGACATGTTCGAACGGTGATATCATCATCAATGTAATATCACGATATAAATATCACACCAAGTAAATAGTATAAAATTAGAAGATCAATTTTAACCTCCGAATTGCGCGCGTTTATTTTCATACTTGTTATTCATTCTTTTGTCTTACAATGGATAGGTATATGACATACGATAAATAGGATGAGAAATAAAGAAAGTACGTATACCAGGTGTATAAGGTTAAATCCGTTGTTTTTTTAATCAGAAAAACACATTTTTTTTTCCTAGGAAGCAAAAACAAATTTATTCAAAGTACTTGCCCTCGCTAACTATACACATTTCCTATCTTTCGGGCAATTTTTACCACGCCAAAAAAATTCCTCATCTTTCGAGGCAAACCACTCATCAAGCCATTTTCGGACGTCTTCGTAAGAATCGAAATGCCGCTTAGCGAGCGCGTGGCTCATCGACGAAAACAGGTGATAGTCAGAAGATACCAGGTCTGGTGAGTAAGCGGGATGGGGTAGCATTTCCCAGTTGAGTGTCTCCAAATAGTTTTGGATCATTGTTGACCGTGTGCGATGTCGTGGAGGAAAATCAGCTTGTCATGATTTTTCCGATAATACAGCCTTTTTTCACGCAGAGCACGGTGCAATTTAATCAATTATTGGTGGTAGTGGTGAGCATTAACAGTTTCACCAGGTTTTAACAGCTCGTAGTAGATAACACCCTCCTGATCCCACCAAACGCACAACATTGTCTTCTGTCCGAAGCGATTTGGTCTTGAGGAAGATGTTGATGGTTGGATGGGATCAACCCAAGATTTCTTGCGTTTAGGATTCTGAAAATAGATCCACTTTTCATCGCCTGTCACAATCCGATGCAGGAACGACTTTCTTTTCTGGCAAGCAGAATTTGGCATGTGTTTTGGCGTCGCTCCATCTGCTTATCGTTCAGTTCATGCGTCACCCATTTTCCGATCTTTTGAACCTTCCTCATGGCATGTAGCCGCATGGAAATGGCTGCTTGAAAAACATCCAATTGTTCGGCAAGTATTTTTTGCGATTGGGTATCGTCCTCGTCCAAAAGAGCCTGCAATTGACAGTCCTCAATCTTCCTGGGCCGATTTTCATGCTTCTTGTCACTCAGATCAAAATTGTCATCATTGAACCGGCGAAACCAATTTCTGCACGTTGTTTCCGATAAAGCATTGTCGCCATAGGCCTCCACAAGCATTCGATGCGATTCGGCAGCCGATTTCTTCAAATTGAAACAGAAAAGCAAAGCTTCCTGCATATGCTTTTTTTTAAGCAAAAAACTAGACGTGATGAAAGAAAAAATGTATGTTGTTGTATGAAATTACTGATGATGTACACTGGTTAATGTTGACAGATGTCAAACACATAAAAAAATGTGTTGTGTGCCCAGGGCAGCTTTGTACGCTCACTAATGTCACCTATGAGCAAACAGCGGATTTAAGCTTATATACCTGGTATAATGATATGAACAAAAAAATTTTTATTCACGTATTATTACATCATTTTTTTGAATGTATTAAAAACTAAAGCCAATGCTAGATGGAACGGAGTGTATGCAGAGAGATAACGCGTTCTTTACAAGGTCATTAATGTTACAGCTCGATAACACTCGCTCATCCAGCTGCATCAGACAAAAGAAGAAGCTCAGCGCGTCAAATGTTACATTTTTAAAGTATTTGAGATTCGCGATGCACAACATTTGAGTTGATTGATATCCTAAATATTAAAGAGCCGATTTTCGACGATCGTATCGTGAAGATTGAGACTCACACGTACAGC
Organism: Atta cephalotes; assembly: GCF_000143395.1. Classification (NCBI taxonomy): domain Eukaryota; kingdom Metazoa; phylum Arthropoda; class Insecta; order Hymenoptera; family Formicidae; genus Atta; species Atta cephalotes. Next base: position 36,370 of record NW_012130165.1, on the reverse strand, counting down.
CCACATAACATTCGGGTACAGCGGCGAAATAAGAACACCCATACATCAACAGGATCTGTACACACTGCCTTACGATCGGTGTGAACCTGGCGCTTAACTTTATCAAAAATGAAAATTAATACAGGACGTTTGTACTTCTTTTGTACCGATCATTATTTCGTTTGTATCTCAAACAGTTAAACAAAAAGTGAAAAATAAAAAATGGCCAACGCGCAACTTCAAGATTTTTTAATTTCATTTATGCCATTCGAAAAAGAATCGTTTATACCCGTTTGTACCTCTCCTACTTTCGTTTGTATCTCGAAGAGTTCGGAGATATAGCGCATTTCAGTTTTTGCACGACCCTTGTAAAACAAACTTATCCAATTTTCAAGATATCGAAATGGGACCAAGATATGAAAATTGGCGCGCAAAAACTGAAACGCGCTGTATCTCCGAACCCTTCGAGGTACAAACGAAAGTAGGAGAGGTACAAACAGATACAAACGATTCTTGTTCGAATGCCGTTGGTCCCATTTCGATATCTTTAAAATTGGCTAAGTTTGTCTTATA
>NW_012130165.1:33132-35798 GCF_000143395.1 Atta cephalotes | reverse complement strand
AGATACAGACGATTCTTGTTCGAATGCCGTTGGTCCCATTTCGATATCTTTAAAATTGGCTAAGTTTGCTATATAGAGATCACGCAAATACTGAAACGCGCTGTATCTCCGAACCCTTTGAGGTACAAACGAAAATAGGAGAGGTACAAACGGGTACAAATGATTTTCTTTCGAATGGCATAAATGAAATTAAAAAATCTTAAAGTTGCGCGCTGGCCATTTTTTATTTTTCACTTTTTATTTAATTGTTTGAGATACAAACGAAATAATGATCGGTACAAACAAGTACAAACGAAGTACGGCCTGCGATATTAATTTTTATTTTTGGTAAAGTTGAACGCCAGATTCACATTGATTGAAAGCTTACGAAAGCTATCTATATATCGAAGAAAAACTATATATCGAAGAAGATCAAAGTGGTCTAGGGTGCTCACGGCATTGAGAAATAATTACATCGCGTTCATTTTCGATAAATTTGATATAAACTCAACGGTGTGAAGATTAATAATAGAAATGTGGGCATAATTAGTACGCTCAAAAATTATGTAACAGTGTCATCCGACAGAAGCGTGATTCTGCAGAATGTCGGCTGGAATGCGCAGACTACTGTGGCCAGATACTTTAATTTCTGTGTACCCTACTCTACTGCTAGGATTTTGCGAAGATTACAAGCATGTGGTCGTCAACGCTCGTCGCGAGTTGATTTTAATACGAGCGCGCAACGACAACAATTGATGAAGATCCGGCAACAGAGCCAACGAATTATTCGAAGTACAGTGCTAATGCCGCACGTATTATTAAGCGAGATAAATAAGTTGTCGATGCTACATACTTTGGAGAGCGGATGACATCTGAGGTTTTTCACTCATGGGATCTGTACGAGCTTCCACTCTTGCAGAGCACAACTAAATATTCGTGGGCCATCAAGATGGCTACTCAGCTCGAGAAGCCGCATTATGTTATTTCCGCTATGCAAACAGGTTGAAAAAACGTCATGTATAAGGATATAAATCGATTCGACAATCACAAATTAATGCGAAACTCTATCTAAATTCAGAATGTTATCTGTATGCTGTACTTGAATCTGAATAGGTATAGTAGGGTTCTAATGGGACTCTAGAGGTGGCGCGTGGCGAGGGGGGAAGGCGCGGTGGGTACTCGTAGGCGCGGGGTGATGGCACGGGGGATACTCGGTGGCGCGGGGGATACTCGGTAGCGCGGGGGGGGGGGAAGGCGCGGGAAGGCTCCAGCGCTATTACTATTTATGTAAACATAGGAGTGTTTTACATAAACATTCCACATGACATTTTTTTTCAACGCCGCCGCCGTCGCCGCCACGGACATCGCATCCAAAAAATGCTCTAAAATGTATTGCCGTCTTCTCTTATCTCCCATTTTTTTTCTTTTCGCACCCAAAATCATAGGTATACTAATCCTAGCGCTATCGATATTTATATAAATATAGGATACCCCGGTCGATGAATTACATACATGATGACGTTTCGCTATGCCTTTCATATTTTTCACCGCCACCCTCCTAAAATGCATCGATAACGAAGGCTAACATATACTTACCATCTCTCTTCCTCTTATGTTTCGTCATTCCCGTTGCGTTGTCGCTCCCGTTGTTTCTTCTCGTACGCAAATATATTTTGTCATTATACGTTTTTTAGTTAATGACTTAAATAGAGAAAACGCTTAATTGTAACTGAAACAGTTGTGACCGTCTGTCGCAGTACCGTTGAGCGTGAAAATGCTGACGCGTAATATGATAGCGCTATGATAATAAAAAAGGAATGAATAATCATACATCCAAATATATAAATTAAATATGCATTTATTTTTATATATAACATAATTTTACAATATAGTTCTTATTATATAATTCTTACAATATTTATAAGCAGAAACTTAATTTAATTTAATTTAATTTAATTAATTTCAAATCGAATTTTAAGCACCTCATTGCTTCCGATCAGCAATAAAATGTACATTTTTTACTGTTTATAATATTATCTAAAGCATAAACTATTAACTCACACTCTATATTTGATTTTTTATAAATTTTGCGCAAAAAATCTACAGCATCACATTTATCGATGATACAATTTTCACCTAAAAGTGTTACAAAACATTTAAATTTTTCGTTGATGATATGCGTATACTGGCACAGCTCAGAGTATACGTTCTCGACGCAATGTTTGAGTTTGAACATGAAGAGCATAGTTGACGGTTTCATATACAGACATGTTTCGCGCAGTGTTAATTTGATCACATTCACGCATTTTTATGATTTCTATCATTAGATCGTGGACCGATAACGATGAAGGTGCGATTGAATGCACGAACCGCTCAATATCCGCGTGTCTTTCAATGAAAGCCTGCGACATTGCACGAGGGAAAATTATTACCTTGGTTGTCGCCAATTACAATTTCCACAAAAGACATAGGTCCCACAACGATTCCGACATCCAGGTATTTGTAAACTGTGGGAACCAGTGTAAATCTTCTTCTCAATATACGAAGTGTATGACGGGGTTTATTGTAAGAAGATGCTCTGCAGAAAAAAGTAATACACACACACACACACACACACACACACACACACACACACACACACACACACACACACACACATATTAATTATATATATATATATATAATAA
>NW_012130165.1:22498-29261 GCF_000143395.1 Atta cephalotes | reverse complement strand
ACACACACACACACACACACACACACACACACACACACACACACACACACACACACACACATAAATTTATATATATATATATATATAAAATGGATAAAAAAGAAAATAGATAAACAAACTGTAGAGAAAAAGTATTAAAAAATTTATAAAGTAAAAACTTACTGTTTATAAAAACTCTTCATCTTGAATAGGAACGTAAAAATCTCAATGGATCTCAATGGATCATACATGTTTGGAAAGCGTTGCACTAGCGGTTCGTCTGAACGACTGATGCAGTAATATTGCCCGAGCTCTTTCTAAGTTTCGTCCCCTCCGTCACATTTCTTCAGGAATGCATGAAATTATGAAATTGTTCAACCAACACAAACGATCAAAAATGCAAGCGCCGATATACGACGACATACTTTGTTAGTGTAATAAAAGATTTTTTAAGGAACATTTGACGTATTAATATGACATATTTCTTGATGACATCATAAATGTAATTTTGATACATTGCGGCGTTATGCAATTGTATAATGATATAAAATTTAAAGATCGAGAAAAGATCGAGCAACATGCGTTGCCAAATATTGTGCATAATGATATATATCTCATCCTTTGTAGTCCTATACTCGCCATAGTATTCGTGCTCTCTCTCCTACCCTCTCTCTCCTACCCATGGTACTCGTGATTCTACACTAGTATTCGCGCTCTCTCTTCTTCCTATTGTGTATTCTCTCTCACGTTATCTTTTCTTCTTGCTCACAATTTTATTAAATAAATATGGTTTTTGTTTTACGATTTTTTAATGATATGATTTAGCAATGATTTTAATTTAGCAACTTATTATAATGCACTTATTTTAATGCATATTTTATTTTATTATTAATACAATTTTTGCGTATAATAGTCACAAATTATTGATATATATTTTCTCGCACGCGATTTTATTAAAAAGATATGGTATTCATTTTATGACTTTTATGATGCGATTTTACAATAGAATGATACGAGCATAAATTTAATAATATTTTTAATGATATAAGTTGAATAGCCAGTTTGGCGCTTTCTTATTAATTTATTTTCACGAAGATATGAAGAAGGAATGATGAAGAGATTAGGGAAAAGATAAATTTTCAAAGAAATATGTATATTTTTTAATATAGATTTATTTATCTAATATCTAATGCAGCATGTACAATATAATTTAGACCACTAATTCACATTCTATAATAAAATTTTTATCATAAATTTTGTGCAAAGTGTTTGCAACATCGCGTTTATTAGTAATACAATTTTGTCTTAAAAATGATACAAAATATTTGAATTTTTGCTAACACCATGCGTACATTGACTTAGTTTATAATACGCATGCTCAACACATTGCTCGACCACAAATAAGAAGAATACGATTGTTGGTTTCATGTATGTATCATGCAATGACAATTTTACGTTTTTCGTATCACATACTTTAACAAGTTCTATATTCAGATCTTGAATCGGTGATGATGATGATGATGATGATGATGATGATGATGATGGGACAATTGACTGCATTAATCGCTCAATATCTGCACATCTCGAGGCTCGATCGCCTTCTATGTAGCATGAGGCAAAATTATTTGAGGCGGTTACCTCGATTGTCATTCGCAATTTCTACATGAGACGTAAGATCCACGACGATCTCGACGTTCAAGAACTTATACACTTATACATATATCAATATCAATATATATCTTCTCATCAAGGTATGAAGTAACGAGGTTTCGAAGTTATATGAGAAGATGCGCTGTAGAAAATAGAAAATATGTAAACAGACCTTAGAAAAGTACATAACGTATAAAATGTATAATAAAAATTTTATAAAAATTGAATAAACTTACTGTCTCTTACTTACTTTAATATGGATATCATAATTACATTTTACGACATTGAAGTATTATAATATATGTTCCACTACGTTTATGTGAAGATGAGCTTCACTGTATGTTCCATCAATAATACCATGAATCAATGACATGTAGGAAGATTAAATCTAAAATTTAAATCTAAATTTAAAATTTACGAAATCATCAAATTCGAATCACACATTGTATGTTGATATGTTTATATATCTGTTATGTCTTATGCTTGACACACTATGTATTACTGCGAGTAAGAAACTAGTAGAATGTTTCAAAATTCAAGTTCTTTATACTGCAACTCAAATGCATCATCGGCGAGCAGTATTGTTTATTAGTTTCACACACAGTACATAAACGTACAATTCTTATTTAATGTTAAATCTCCTCACAGACATTTTTTTTGATACGATGACTGCGGTAATTATTCACTGAGTAGTTGTATTAGAGTTCTCTTTCGTTCATGCGATTCCATTTCATTATTTCTATATATCATTATCATTATTTCTATATAGCATTATCATTATTTTTTATTTTTTATTTTTTTCTTTGATGGATGGTATATTTAATGTGATATTTTACTTATCTTAACAAATATGCGAGTTAATTTTTAGTGTAATTGACATCAAGCCTACATTAAATTATGCAATGACACATATATAAGAATGTACTTTGACGAAATCGAATCTTTTATATCTAAGGATCAGCATCAGCTACAATAAAGTCTGTTCTCTTTTCAAAAATGAATTTAGGCAGTGTATTTCAATATGGAATTTTATGTAGTGTTAGTTTTTCAGAGTAATGTTATAACAAATAATATGTTTGCATAGACGTACACCATCGGTACCTAAGTTATCCTTATTGCAAAGAATTCATTCCTCACATATCTTTAATGTTAAAAACGTTATGATATCTTTTTAAAGGTAATAAAAGACCAACGCTATTGGTCAACTGATCCCTTAGATAAAAATAATTATTTTATTTCTTTGAACGTTTGCACGGTCTGTTCATTACTACAATATCAAATTATTGCTTAATAACGATAATCATTGTTATAATAAGATTGATTAAATTGCAATATGGTTCTATCTCATTATTGTGATCAATCATAAACTTTCTATTGACATACAACGGTAAATTCGTGACATTAACTACTATTTCTAAATATATTTCATACAATTATATTATTAGGTGTACAACTTTACTTCCGCCGTTTTCCTATAGATGGCTTTAGCGGTAAGTGGTGGTCGAAATAAATAGATCATACAATAAACTTGGGCATTTGTCAACATAATCCTATAGAAATATTAGTCGATTTGTGTATGCATCATAAAGTTATTCTTGATTGAAAATGTCAGTTTACGAGCCAAATTCTCGTCATTTGCGGGAGGTTTTAATTTTTTGCTTCAATATGAAGAAATCTGCAACTGAGGCTCATCGAATGCTCTCAAATACTTATGGTGAGGCCGCTATTAGTGAAAGTCGTGAGTGGTTTCAACGCTTCAAGAACGGTGATTTTGACGTCCAAGGTCATGCTCTGTATTTGGTGGGACCAGCTCGGCGTAGTGTATTATGAACTGTTAAAATCGACTGAAACAATCACAGGCGATCGGTATCGAACGCAATTGATGCGTTTGAGCCGATCATTGAAAGACAAAGGGTCGCAATACAACGAAAGACACGATAAAGTGATTTTGCATGACAATGCTCGACCCCATGTTGCGAAAGTGGTCAAGACATACTTGGAAACGTTGAAATGGGAAGTCCTACCCGCCGTATTCTCCAGACGTTGCTCCCTCTAACTATCACTTGTTTCGATCAATGGCACACGGCCTGGCTGACCAGCACTTTCGGTTTTATGAAGAAGTAAAAAATTGGATCGATTCATGGATAGCCTCAAAAGATGACCAGTTTTTTCGCGGGATTCGTACGCTACTCGAAAGATGGAAGAAAGTAGTGGCCAGCGATGGACAATACTTTGAATCATAAATGTATAACCAGTTTTTTACAATAAAGCCTCGAATTTTGGAAAAAAAACGGCGGAAGCAAAGTTGTATACCTAATAATTTAGTCCCTTTTTCCATTCTTTTTATTTTTTGTTTTACATGTATCTCATAAAATTTAATTACCTTACTTACAGGAAATATTAATTTTATTTATAAAAGGTTTGTTCCTGATTTGACATGCTTATAAATTAACTTTACTAAGAAATAATATATATATGTATGCATATGTTGTATATGCTATAAAGCGTATAAAAAATTCTATAATTAAATAAATAAATTTTTCCAATTAAGTAAATGAAATTTTATAATCAACCAAAGTAGATCTTATTTCAATATGAATTTACACAAGTACACTAAACAATTCTATAAACCATGCAATATAATAAAGTCCTTTTCAATCTTGAAACGCAGCCATAGCTAGAACTGTAATAGTATTATAAAATGTTATATTACAATTGTGTGCTCATACTTGTCCTGTGTCTGAAAAAACAATTGTTCATCCAATTGTTAGTTTGCTCTCAGTATTATTTAAAATGAACTATTCATATTCTATAATAAAAGCTTATCATAAATTTTGCGAAAAGTACTTACAACACTGAATTTACTGATAATACAACTTTTGGCGTAAAATTATTTAATTTCTTCACTCATATCATTTACACATTGACACAGTTCAAAGTATACGTACTTCACGCAATTTTTCAGTTCAAACATAAAAAACACAGTTGATTTCGTGTATATACAGACATATATCAAGTTGACAATTTTGCATTATATACAACGCGTATTGTAACAAGTTCTACAATCAGAAAGATTTCAAAAAAGATTTTCGTGAAAAAAGCAATTGCAGGGATCAAATAAACAAAGTGACATACAATCATTGCCGGATTCATATCTTTTAGTTTGTAACATTATAATTTATCTGTATTTGTATTGAAAGTGATCTAATAAAGGTCCAGACATTTGTAATGGATTGCTCAATTATTATTAGTATTAATTATTTAACTTTTGATCGGTAATGTTAAACAAATTCATACATACGTACTTAATGTACATAATTAATTTAATTTAATTTTTAATTTATTTGTGCATTATTTACAAATAACAAAAAACATGACTACAGAATTAATCGAGAAAAAATTAAGTATTCAGATGCACAAAATGGTAAGGCAAAGACTGCTGCTCTACCCAGAAAATGAAAGAATTAAAGTGTAAAAAGCGCCAAAGCGAACATAAAATATAAATTTATATAAAATATAAATTTACAATATAGTACGAAAGTTGGATTACAGAATAAAAAAAAAACGTAACGTAACGTAAGTACATGACATAAATTTAAGATACATTAATATTGAAAATTGAATACAATACTGAATACAATAGTAGTGGACAAGTAGTAAATCAGTAGCATACGATAGCAGTGTGGGAAAGCTGAGAAACGACGCAGATGCGAGAGAGAACGTTTGCAATAAGAGATTCAGCGCTCAGCAAAAAATAAGATATGCAATATTGAATATATGTTCATACATACATTTATATGTACGTTCATACGTACATGTAAACGTACGTATGAACTTTACCTATGCCTATACTTAATATTTATTTATTAAATTTTAATATGGCAGAACAGGGCATTGAATTTAAATTTCAATTAAAAAAATTTTTTATATCTTTCATTAAAAATTAATACATGATCTATTTCACTTCAAGACTCTAACTCCCCTACTTATGATTTAATGATTTTTTTCCATGATTTTGCTATAATCATTGTAACATTTATTACAATCTTAATTTTATTTATCACATTTAGACTAATATTTAATCAATTAATTCAATTAATTCATTAGAAAATCAAATAATTGAAATCGTATGAACTATCCTTCCCATATTCATCCTTATTGCTATAGCCATTCCCTCAATTAAAGTTCTTTACCTCACTGAAATTTTTAACGTAAATCTAACTGTTAAAGCCCTAGGCCACCAGTGATACTGAAGATATGAGTACTCGGATTTCTCAAATATTGATTTTGATTCCTTTATAACCTCCACTGACCAACTTATAACAAACGAATTTCGTCTTCTTGATGTTGATATAATGATGTTGATATCGTTGCGTCGTACCATATAAATATCCTATTCGAATACTTACTACCTCAATAGACGTAATTCATTCATGAGCAATCCCATTCTTAGGATAGATTCTATCCCCGGACAACTTAATCAAATTTTATTATTAATAAATCGACACGGAGTATTTTTCAATGTTCTGAAATTTGTGGTATAAATCACAGATTTATACCTATTGCTATTGAATCTACTAATCTAACTAATTTTAAAAACTGAATTTATCAATTTTATCAACAATAATTTATTTAATTCCTTTCATTATATTATATATTAGATATTAATAATTTAACTAATTATCTTATTTTTAAAATTTTAATATTCCTCTTACACAAACATACTTATATAATATACAACTTACACAAATTATATTATTATCTTCTCGCTTAATAAAATATTTTTTATTTACAATAAATAATAACCAAATTTAAATTAATTTTAAAATAAATAAAAGATTCTTATTTTTATTTGATTTCTTTAACTAAACCCTAAATTATACAATATTATACTCTATTTAATAATTATAAATATATAATATACCTTTTATTTTTTTTATTACTTTTATCTATTTTTTATCCCTTAATATTTTAAATATTTATTTATAATAACCTATTTCATCTAACTACCATATTTGCAAACATATTTATATATATATATATATTAATTATATTTATTTATTATTCTATTATCAATACTATATAGTTATTTTTATTCATTATTTGCATTTATTCTACTATAATCTATCGCAAT
>NW_012130165.1:18556-20049 GCF_000143395.1 Atta cephalotes | reverse complement strand
AATAATTTATACTCATGTGTATCAACTTTTATTTTTAATATCCCTTATCTGTCTTATTTAACTTTTTACTTATATAATTATCGCCCTTTACTTATATTTATTCATTATCTCAATTTATTAAAGAAATTCATTTAAGTTATTAATAAAAATATTTATTCTCCTATTATCTTTTAAAAATTAATTAATTAAATATTATTAAATTATTAATTTGAAAACATTATTTATTATAAAGTAATATTTTTTTATGCCACAAATAATGCCTTTAATATGAATCTTTACATTAATTTTTTTAAGTATTATATATTAATATTTATTTTAATTTCTTTTATATATTTTTTTATATTACCACCCTCTAATTTATTTTATAAACCTAATAATAAAATTCAATATAAATCTCATAAAAATTTTTTTGAAATTGATTATGATAATAAATCTCTTTTCTATTTTTGACCCTACCACTTCTTCCAACTTATTCTTAAATTGATTAAGTATTTTTATTTTCTTATTTATCTTACCAATTTTAACTCTTACCATCCCGAATTACATATTTATGAAATTTATTTATTAATTATATTTTTAATGAATTTAAAATCTTAATTAATTACTCTTTTTCAAATATTATTATTTTTATAAAACTTATCTTATTTCTTTTTTTAATAATTTTCTAGGACTTTTCCTCTATATCTTCACTGTTTCAAGTCACATAAGATTTTTTCTTTCTATGTCACTTAGACTTTGAATGGGGGGGCTAATATTATACAGAATTATAAATTACTTAAATAACTTGCTTTATATCTTTGAAATTTCAGTATCTATAATTCAAGTTTACGTATTCTCCATTTTATCAACCTTATACAGTAAAGAAACTTAACAAATAATATCAATCTCTATTTTTAATTCTTAATTTTATGACAAATCATAATCATAACTACCCCTTCTTAATTATCCCTAGTCCCTGATCTCTGTTTATTTTTTTTAGTATTTTTAATAACCTACTCTGTATTGTTAGATGATTCCATAATTTTTACACTCCTATTTTATCACTCTCAATCCCAGGTACTTTAATTGGTATATATTTATGATGACGAGATGTTCTTCGTGAAGCTATTTATCAAGGATGCCATTCTATTAATGTTTTTAAAGATATAAAAATAGGAATAATTTTATTTATTATTTCAGAAATTTTCTGTTTTTGTCTTTTTTCTTAGCATACTTTCATTCTTCATTAGCCTCCAGAATTGAAAATGGCCAATCATGATCCCCTAAAGGTATGATTCCATTTAATCCTTTTGATTCCTTTTCTTAATATTATTATTTTAGTCTTATCAGGCTTAACCGTTACCTGATCTGATCATGCTCTAATCAATAAAAATATAAATGTAAGAAAAAAAAGTCTTTTAATAACAATTATCCTTGGAATTTATTTTTTCCTTCTTCAACTAATTGAATATATTAATGCCCCTCCTACCTAAAAATATATAAATATGTAATAT
>NW_012130165.1:4960-13022 GCF_000143395.1 Atta cephalotes | reverse complement strand
CATACAAAATTTTTTACTATTAATTAAACATTAAATATTTAATATTTTAAATAACTATAAATAAAAATCTAATAATATTTTTTAAATACATTATAATAATTATATAGCAATAAATAAAATAAAATTTACTTTCCCTACATAAAAATTATACTACCATATATATAACATATAAATAATATTAGGAAAAATTAACAAAAAAATTAATTAAACAATAAAACTAAAAATAAATAAAACTAAAAATTTAAACTAAATAAAAATTATCAACTAACAACTAAATTTTAAAATTTTCTAAAATTAAATATGTAATATAAATCATTATCTCTAATCGAACAATTATAACTAATAATCCTAATTTCAATACACTCTCACAAACACTAAAAATTAAATAATAAACTAAATAAAATTCTATTCTTACTTTTATTATTATAATATAACTATTATTGATATATTTATTAACAACTCAACTATTGTTAATATAATTAATATATGTTTATATATTAATATTAATAATATTAAAGAAATCAAAAAAACTTGTATATAAATTATAATATCTAAAAAAATGTTTTATAGTTTAATAATAAAAATATTAATTTTGTAAATTAAAGATATAAATTCTTCTTATTAAAAAAAATAATCAAAAAAACATATTCTCATATCATCTTTAATCTCCAAAATTAATATTCTTTCTCCTTAAACTATTTTTTGTCTTATTTCTTCTTTATCGATTAACCCAAATCTGCTCTTTTATTTATTTATTTTCTATCTATCCCTCTTCTACTTATGACTAAATTTTCTAATATTTTTTTATTAATTATCTTTTCTCTATTATTACTCATTACTTTGATTATACTTATTCATTCATTTAATATCAGTTCTATTATTATTTTATTAATAATTTACTCCTTATTAATTTTTATTAATCTATCCTTCTAATCAAAAAACTACGTATACTCAATTATCTTATTCCTTATCTTAATTAGAGGATTACTTATTATCTTTTTATATTTTACAAGATTAATCTCTAATATAAAAAAATAATTTTTACATTAAACTTTTACATTATACTTATATTAACGTTCTTAATAAACACAATCTTACTCTTCATTATAAATATTACTACTTTCTTTCTAATAATAAATTTCACTGAATTTTCTTAAATTCTAATATTTCCAATATAAATTTTATTATCGACACTAACAAAAAAATATTCGAAAATATTTTTAACATCCATTTATATCGCTATAATAATTTTATCTTTCTTTGTATATTATTTTTACTAATAGCTATATTTATAATTATTAAAATTGTTAAATCCTCTTCTTTATGAAAAATCAATTAAATTTCTTAAATAAAATAATAGCTATCAAAATAAAATTATTAATACATAATATAATAAATCATATTTAAAAATTTTTCTTTTTATTATTATCTTTCTACATTCTACATCTATAAACATTAATTCCATAACCATTAACTATCTCTCCTCTAAATCTTCCATAAAATATAAAATTTAAAAATACTAATATTAATTATTAAATTATATATAAAATCCTCTATCTTATTTAATTATTATATTTTAAAATATTTATTATTTTAATAATACTATCATCAATTTATATTTTTCTTTATATCTTATATAATAAAATCAATACAATTTCCTATATTATATGAAATATCCCCACATTTATTCAAAAAATGTTATTTTCCTTACTTTTTACATCTATTAAAATAAAAATATGAAAAAAATTACTAAAATAATTAACCACTCTCTAATTAACCTCCCCTCTCCTATTAATATTTCCTACTGATGAAACTTCGGTTCCTTTCTTGGTATTTTTCTCTTAATTCAAATCATCAGGAGCCTTTTTCTCTCAATTCATTACTGCCCTAATAATTCAATTGCCTTCAATAGAATCATTCATATTATCCAAAATGGCTGAATCATACGTAATATCCATATAAATGGAGCTTCTTTTTTCTTTATCTGCATATACTTACACATTGGACGAAATATTTATTACAACTTTTTTAACTTAACATATACCTGAATATCAGGTGTAACAATTTTCTTACTTTCAATAGCTACAGCTTTCCTTGGCTACTCCCTTGAGGACAAATATCATTCTGGGGAGCTACAGTAATTACTAATATTATATCCCGTATAACTATCCCGTATACGGGAAATATATTAGTCATATGAATCTTTTTTTGAGGTGGATTTTCAATTAATAATTCTACACTAAATCGATTTTTCTCCTTTCACTTCATTCTATCTTTCATTATTCTTTTATTTATTATATTCTATCTATTCTTTCTACATCTTACAGGATCTTCAAATCCTACGAGAATAAATAGAGATTTTTATAAAATCCCATTCCATCCCTTTGCCTTTAAAGATCTATTAGGCTTTAATGTTATATTATCTATTTTTCTTCTTATTATCCTTCAATATCCTTATACATTCAGAGACCCTGATAATTTTACCCCTGCCAATCCTTTAGTCACCCATATTCAACCTGAATGGTACTTCCTTTTTGCCTATGTTATTCTCCGATCTATCCCTAATAAACTTGGGGGAATAATTGCCCTTACTATATCAATTTTAATTTTATATACCCTTCCCCTTATTAAATCTATTTACGCCTATCCTTCATCTATAATTCTATCTAATGAACTAATATTTTAAATATTTATTAATACATTTATTCTCTTAACTTGGGAAGGCGCCCAATTAATTGAGGATCCCTATATCCTTATTAGTCAAATCCTTACTCTAACTTATTTCTTATTTTTTGTCCTCTTGCCCCTAAATTATAAAATATGAAAATTTATTATTTATTTATAAATTTCTTATTCTTTATCTTTCCCCCCAACTAGTAATTACTAAATAATTACTTAAATCACATTCTTAAACAGCCCCTTAACTGCCAACTTCCGCTATTCCCGCATTACCTTAAAACTTAAACTTTTATCCTTACCTTATCCTATTCTATTAAACCTCTCTAACCTAATTAACTCTTTAACTATATTATCTATACATAATTTTTTACATTATTTATTAGTTATTAATTATATTTTATTATTTTTAATTTACAACTGATAATTTCCATTATTATATATTATTCTATTAAATTATTTAAATATCCCCTTTAACAACTTACCTTAGAAATTTATCCGTATAATTTACAACATTTAAATCATTTAAATATATTTAAAATTAATGATCTTGAATAAGTTTGTTTTGAAAAGATATTAAAGAAATTTAAATTTTCTATTAGTTTATTATTATCTACCAATACTATTTTTACTTTTACTAATTATCCTAATTTCATCCAACTTCGCATCACATATATTTTTATTTATCTATTTTAACTATAGAATAATTTTACAATAACAATATCATCATATATAATATAACCCTAATCTCTTTACTCCCCACTCAACTTATCTTAATTTTCTCAAATATTTTAATTTACATTAAACTTCCCCTTAACTTTCATCATATAATACAAATTCATCATCTTAATTTTTAATTTACTCTATTTTCCAAAATAATCTATCAATTAAAATTACTAACCCCGATATTCAATAATACTTAAATTAATATATATATATATACACATTAAATTAATCTCTTCAATTACTATTTCTAAAATACCGTTATACTATTTTTATTCTTTCTTCTATCCCCTACTTACTCCTCCCTTCCTACATAAATACAAATATAAACTTGAATATCAAAATAAAAATATAATTTAAAATAAAAGGAAAAATAATCTTTCAACATAAATATATTAACTCATCATACCGCATTCGTAGTAATTCCCCACGTATTAAAATAATTAAAAATACTATCAAATTAATATACAAACACGTTCATAAACCACGTCATCATAAACCAATTAAATTAGTAAATATTCTCACTATTAAATACCTAAAAAAAAAAAAATCATACCATACTCAGCTATAAAAATCAAAGCAAAAACCCCTCTAAAATACTCCATATTAAACCCTGAACTAACTAACTCTGACTCACTCTCAACAAAATCTATCGGCCTGCGATTCAATTCCGCTAACACTCTTACAAAAAATATCAAAAATAATGGGCTTTACATTAACCTATACCATATATATATATACTTGCCATTTCATAAAATCCAAAAAAGAATATCTTTCCCTTAAAATTATCAACACTAAAAAAATTATATTTAAACTAACCTCATATGATAAAGTTTGTGAAATAGCTCGCACAGCCTCAATTAAAGAATATGTAGAATTAGAAAATCACTCTATAAACATAAATATATAACCTATAATTGTTAAAATAATAATTAAAATTAATAAAGAATAATTTAAATAATAAATATTAGTATTATATATCCATAAACTAACCAATTTCTTATTATTAATATAAACAAAATAATGGGACAAATATAATAATTTGATTTATAAATAACAAATACTTCTTTCCTAAACAACTTAATAGCATCTCTAAAAGGTTGCAATAACCCTACTATCCCAACCTTATTGGGACCTTTCCGTTCCTGTACATACCCTAAAATCTTACGCTCCAATAATGTCAAAAAAACTACTCTCACTAACACATAAATTTCTAAAATAAATAATCTAATAAAATTTAATAATATATAATTTACTAACCTTAACATTATTACTTGTATAACTATTTATTTATTTATATTTTATTAAATTCTAAATTTAATGCACTATTCTGCCAAAGTAATAACAAAAATAAATTTCCCTCCTTCCTTCCTATTTTATTATTTATCCCCGACATAAAATTTTCATTAAATAAATAATTCTTAATAAATTATTAAAATTATTCTATATCTATCTAAAATTATAAGCACAACAAATTTTATTTAATATATAATAAATCATTACTATTATTTTTTCTTAATTATATTCTATTACATATTATTTATATCTTTTATTAAACTTTTAAAATTAATGCCACTACTCTGGGCTAAAATAATATAAAAACAATAAATTTTTAAATTTATTATCCCCACAAAAATAATTTCCATTTATTTTATAAAAATCATATTTAAATACAGTTTTTTTGTACAAATATTTATTAAATTAATTATAGATAGAAACCGATCTAGCTCACGCCGAACTCTAATCATGTCTAAACTCAAATCATGTAAGATTCTAAAAATCGAACAGACTTAAATATTAGACTTCTACATCTAATTTTTATCTTAATTCAACATCGAGGTCGCAATCATTTTTATCAATATGATCTTTCTAAAAATATTATGCTGTTATCCCTAAGGTAATTATTTCTCTCTTAATTTCAAATAAATCCATCAAATTTTTTATTTATTACTCATTTGTATTTTATTTCAAATTAAAGTTTATTAAATTTAACAACTCCCAACTGAATATATAACTTTATTTAACGTCTATAAATTTATAAAATATTAATAAAATATAATATATATAAAATTCTATAGGGTCTTCTCGTCCCATAATATCATCTAAAAATTTTTATTTAATTACTAAATTCAATTATTTAACTTAAGACAGTTTAAATTTTATTCCAGTTTACAATTAATAAACAATCTATTATGCTACCTTTGTAAAATCAGTATACTGCAGCTATTTAATTATTAATCATTAAGCAGTAAAAATATTTTTTATTATTATCAAAAAACTATGTTTTTATTAAACAGTTGAACCTAATCATTTTGCCGAATTCCTAAAATTAAAATCTTATTTATCTATTTATATATTATTTTTATAATTAATTTTACTTATTTTATCTTTTAATTTTATCTTTTAATAATGTAATCTAAGTATATATTACTTATTTTAATATTTATTTTAATTTCTTTTATATATTTTTTTATATTACCCTCTAATTTATTCCATAAACCTAATAATAATAAAATTCAACATCAATATAAATCTCATAACATTTTTTTTTAATTGATTATGATAATAAATCTCTTTTCTGTTTTTGACTCTACCACTTCTTCCAACTTATCCTAAATTGATTTTTATTTTCTTGTTTATCTTATCTTAACAATTTTGACTCTTACCATCCCGAATTACATATTTATGAAATTTATTTACTAATTATATTTTTAATGAATTTAAAATCTTAATTAATTACTCTTTTTCAAATATTATTATTTTTATAAAACTTATCTTAATTCTTTTTTTTAATAATTTTCTAGGACTTTTCCTATATCTTAACCTATATCTTCACTACTTCAAGTCACATAAAATTTTGTCTCTTTATGTCACTTAGACTTTGAATAATGCTAATATTATACAGAATTATAAATTACTTAAATAACTTATTAACCCATTTAATCCCAACCGGAACTCTTTTTATACTAATACGATTTATAGTTATTATCGCATCAATTAGCTTAATTATTCGCCCTTTAACATTATCTATTCGTCTATCTGCAAATATATTTGCAAGTCACTTACTATTAACCCTTCTAGGTTCCTCAGAATTAAATATTTCTAATTCATTTATACTTTTCATTTCCACTCAAATTTTATTTTATATCCTTGAAATTTAAGTATCTATAATTCAAGTTTACGTATTCTCCATTTTATCAATCTTATACAGTAGAGAAACTTAACAAATAATACCAATCTCTATTCTAAATTCTTAATTTTATGACAAATCATAGTCATAATCACCCCTTCTATTTAGTTACCCCTAGTCTTTAAACTCTGATTATTTTTTTTAGTATTTTTAATAACCTACTCTGTACTGTTAGATGATTCCATAATTTTTACACTCTTGTTTTATCACTCTCAATCCCAGGTACTTTAATTTGTATATATTTCTGATGACGAGATGTTCTTCGTGAAGCTACTTATCAAGGATGCCATTCTATTGATGTTTTTAAAGGTAAAAATAGGAATAATTTTATTTCAGAAATTTTCTTTTTTATTTCTTTTTTCTGAGTATACTTTCGTTCTTCATTAGCTCTCAGAATTGAAATTGGCCAATCATGACTCCCTATTATTCCATTTAATTCTTTTGATATTCCTTCTTAATACTATTATTTTAGACTCATCAAGCTTAACCGTTATCTGATCTCATGCCCTAATCAATAAAAATATAAATGAAAGAAAAAAAAGTCTTTTAATAACAATTATCCTTGGAATTTACTTTTCCCTTCTTCAACTAATTGAATATATTAATGCCCCTTTTACTGTAGCTGACTCAATTTACGGGGTTCAAGTTTTTTTATTGCTACTGGTTTTCAGGGAATTCATGTCATTATTGGAACCTTATTCCTCTCAATATTTCTAATTCGACTTTATAAAATACATTTTTCATCGTATCATCATTTTGGATTTGAGGCAGTGTCTTGATACTGACATTTTGATTTGAGATATAGTTTGATTATTCTTATTCATCTCTATTTATTGATGAAGATTTTAATATAATTTATTTATAACGTACCTATTTTTTTATATTTATTCCTAAACTACAAATATACTTAAAACAATTAATTTTTTTTTACTCCCTAAACTCTTCTTAATATTAATTACATATTACATATTTATATATTTTTAACTAATACTTATGTATTTATATAGTATAAATATTATTACATTTAATTTCCAATTAAAAAATTTAAATAAATTAATATAAATAATCATAAATATTATTTGATTCATCATTTTTTTATTTATCTTATCATCCATCTTATTTTTTATTAACTTTATTATCTCCAAAAAAACTAACTTAAATAAAGAAAAAAAAACCACATTTAAATGCGGATTTAATCATCTAGGGCTCGATTACCTTTTAGAATCCAATTTCTTATTATTAGACTAATCTTCTTAATTTTCGATATAGAAAATGCTCTTCTTCTTCCATTAATTTTTATCTCAATAAATTTTAATCCTTTTATTATTTCTTACTCATTTACATTTCTATTTATTCTAATTTGTAATATTGGCCTTTATATTGAATATAATGAATACTCCCTCGATTGAAAAACAATGTAAATTAATAATGAAAATTTTTTTCCCTTTTCCTCTCAACTAAATTAAACTTTTA
>NW_012130165.1:0-3781 GCF_000143395.1 Atta cephalotes | reverse complement strand
TTTCAATTCCCTTCTTTACATCTTCACCAATCTTAACTAAAATTAAATAAGAGGTATATTATTGTTAATATCATTGAATATCTAACCTTCTAATTGAAGTAAATAAAAATGAACTTCTAATTCATTATTTTATGGAAATTATATCCATATTACTTTTTACATATAGTTTTAAAAAAACATTATATTTTCATTATAAAAATAATTTAATTTTTTAATTTATTTAAAAATTTTAAATAAAAATTTTCTTAATATCTTCAATATTATACTTTAATTATAAGCTATTTAAATTAAATAAATTTTTAATTAAATATAAATATTATAACTCTAAATAAATAAACATAAATGTAAATATATGTAACTTATAATAAATATAATTAAATTTTTTTTTATAAATCTAATAATAAAAATTTTTCTTATAAATTCCATTCAACTTTCTAATTCTGAGACTAATACCCCGTAAATATTAACCGGCTTATAAACTAATCTATGCCCTAGTCAAAAATTATATAGATCTAAAAAAATATATATAAAATATATATAAAAAAAATATATATAATAATATAACTTTAAAAACTTTCTTATAATAATTATTACCCCTAAGACTAAAATTCCGACTAGACAACTTCCTAAAGTAATTAATTTTTCTAAAGAAGGTAAATAAACTAGATAATAATCAAAATAAAAAATTCAATTTACTAAAGATCGTACTATAATCCTCAATGACATTATAATAACTATAGATATATTAATTAATTTATCTTCTTTAATACATATATAAAAATTTTAATCTTCTATTAAAAAATAAATAATAAGAAAATCGTAATGAATAAGATACAGTTAACGATAACGATATGATTATTAATACAAATATCTAAAATATATTTAATCCTTTTCTCTCATAAATAATTTCTATAATCACGTCTTTTCTATAAAATACAGCCATAAAGGGCACCCTTCTTAAAGCCATCCTAGAAATCAATAATCTTATTATTACATAAGGAATCATTCACACACTTCATTTAAATTTCCTAATAATCGAATATCTTGAGTATTCTTTATTAAATGAATTACAGCCCTCGCAGCCATAAATAGTATAGACTTAAAAATTACATGTACCAATAAATGATAATAAGCTATTATCCTAAACCCACACCTTAAAATTATTATTATTAATTCTAACTGCCTTAAAGTTGACAATGCAATAATTTTTTTTAAATTATTCTCAAAATTAGCTATAACTCCTGATATAAATATAGTTAAAATAGAAATAGAACTTAAAATTACTCTTACATTTGTTTTTATTAAAAAACTATTAAACGAATTATTAAATACACCTCTGCAGTTACTAAAGTTGAAGAATGTACTAAAGCTGATACAGGTGTTGGAGCAGCTATAGCTAAGGGCAAACACACAGAAAAAGGAATTTGAGCCCTTTTAGTAATGGTAGCTAACATTATTAATAATATTAAATCCAACCCACCCTTAAATATTACTAAATCTCACCTCCCAACTATCATCATTATTCTAATTGCTATTAAAATTCCTACATCTTCATTCGATTGAATAACATCGTAATTATCCCAAAATTATAAAATATATATAATTATGATAACAAATAAATAAACAATATGATACTATCCCTAATCCATCTCAACCAACTAAAATCCTAATAACGTTAGGACTAATTACTGTTAAAACTATAGATAAAATAAATAATAACAATAAATAATTAAACCGGTTAATATACTTCTCCATATTCATATAAGTTACTCTATATAATATATAATTATTGAAGAAATTAATATAATAAATCTAATAAATAATATAGAAATTCAATCAATTAATATAATAAATTTTAAATTTATAGTATTAAACTCAAAAACTATTCACTCTAAAATTACAATTAAATCTAAATAATAAAAACTTATTCTTATTATTCTTAAAATAATAAATGCTCAAAACATATATATAAAAAATAATATATTTAAAATAATTTAAGATTCTTTCTAACTTTTAAAGTATTTTTAATCCCACAAATTAATATTTTTTGTAAACTATTTAAATAAATAAATTAACACTTACCTCTATATACCTTAATATTTTTAATCTCTTATTTAACTTTAAATACTTACTAATTAGTCTAACAAATTTCTCTCTATCCTTTAACAACAATCATTCCCCTAATCTACCTCTACCCTTCAAATTATATAAATATAAATAAATTTAATAAATATATTAATAAAGGAAAAAATGTATAACTAAAATCATATACTCTTTTAAACTTGAACCATAAACCTTATTTTCATAATAAATATTTTTCCCATGATAAATATATGAAAATAAGTATAACGAATAAGTACTTCTAAAAAAACGAACCAATATTAAATACATTATTATCCTAATATCTCAATTTACAATTCTTATTAATATTAATATTTCCCCAAATTTAATGACAAAGGAAAAGAAAAATTTATAATACAAAATAAAAATCAACATATAATAACTGTATGTAAATTCTCACCATATCCTTATTTAAAAATAACCGCATCCCCGATCGCTCATAATATAAATTTACTATATAAAATATCCCTGAAGAACACGGTCCATGAAAAATTATCATTAAACCTTACTAATATTCCTACTTTATAAAAAGTCATTAACCTACATAACATTAAATTTATATGAAGTACGGATGAATAAGCTATTCTTTTTAAATTAACCTGAACTAAACACAAAATTCCCACAATAATTCTCCCAATAATTCTTACTCTAAAAATAATATATCCATATTTAACTCCTACTTTATAATATATCTCTATTCTTTCGAATTAACCCATACATACCTATTTTTCATAATACGTTAGCTAAAACTATTGACCCGTATACCGGGGCTTCATAAGTCTTAGGTAATCAAACATGAAATAAATAAATACGTATTTTAATAAAAAAAGGCCATATAAATTATTAAAAATCCTCAGAAAGTAAAATTATAACTACCTATAATTCTCACTATTAACCTAAACTTCAGTTATCCATATATACGTATTAAAAATATAAACAAATAATGGAAATGAAATTAATAATATATACATTATTACATGATACCCAGCACTTAATTAATCTGGATTCCTTCCCCAATAAATATTTAAAAAAAAGTAGGAATTAATCTAATTTCAAATATTAAATAAAATAAAACCAAATCTATATATATATAAAATATAATTAATACTACTAATTTATTAACAAAAATTAATAATTTTATCCCATTACTTTCATTTAAACACATAAATATTAAACCCAAAATCCAAAATCTTAATATTATTAATATTATTGAATAATAATTACACCCCAATCTTATTATAATATTAAATCATTCAATATCCTTATATATAAATATAAAAATTATTAAAAACCCAGATAAATAACATAAATTATTAAATATTAAAATATAATTATATTATTACATACTACTATATATATATATACTATATTATATTATTACATACTATATACTATATATAATTATATTATTACATATACTATATAAAATTCATAAATATAACTACTATAATAAATTTTATCATACAAAATTTTTTTACTATTAATTAATCATTAAATATTTAAGTATTATGAATAACTATAAATAAAAATCTAATAATATTTTTTTAAAATACATTAATTATATAAAAATAAATAAAATAAAATTTACTTTCCCTACATAAAAATTATACTACCACACATATAATATATAAATAATATTAGGTGTACAACTTTGCTTCCG
>NW_012130164.1:279038-292312 GCF_000143395.1 Atta cephalotes | reverse complement strand
TAGGTGCTATAGTAAATGATTTATGAAGAATCTGAAATCGATATATTACTTTCTCTTCTAAACGGTAAAATTTGTTTTTTAAGCTCTATTGTATGTGTGTTGAAATGTTTCATCAGAATAATTATTTTCAATAATGGAATAAGATTATATGAAAATTTTCAAAATGGAGAGACAAGAAATATGTCAATACATATCAGTACTCTATAGAATAATTACATAATTGCAATGAAAAAGCAATTGGAATTTGAAAATAAAATCCAATGATTACATTAAATTAATTTAAATTATTAAAAGCCGATAAATTGAAGTCGATAACTTTCCATCTTCTAGAAGCTAATTTTGTTTGAATATTGAAGGCTTTTTTTAAAATAGATACAAATAAATAACAAAAGTAGATATATAATATAAATTTTATATTAATCATTTACAAATTTTGCTTTTTTTGAAAGCAATCAAAACATTGTAACTCTATAAGTAAACAGGTACCATCGTACATTCTTAGCGTATTAAATTATTGATACCTGTAAAACAAAAGTAACAATTTAGTATAAAAAATTAAAATAGTAATAAATATACAGAGATAATAAAAAAATTGAATCTACTTTATAGCTTTCTGTCCGAATTGTATCTCATGTGTAATGGCACAGCCGGTTGAGGACCTTCACATTCCAAAATCATCTTTTCAGCTGCTTTTAATGCATTATGTATTAATCGAGACTTGGGTGCTTTCGCTAAGTAAACTGTGCATTGTCCCAAAAGTACGTCACATTCTGGCATACCAATCATTTGACAGCCATGCATTGTATGAACAGCTACACCTGAATTTTTTAAACAATTTAATTGTACTCTAAAAAATACAGATATGAATTTAATATCATGCACGATGTTCATATAATTTCTTACTACGTTGATGTTGATATTAACATCAGTTGATATTATTTACTATGTTTTAAATCTACATGTGTTAATGTTAATCTTAAGATCATGGATTTTAAAGTAGATATTGATATAAACATCAACATAGTAAAAATTATTTAAACACTGTATAGTGTTAAATCCACACCCATTATTTTTAGAGTATGAAATGAATATATCTTGTTTCTTTACCTAAAGCATCTGGATCTGCCAAACCAATGTCTTCACTAGAAATTCTAA
The DNA here is from genome assembly GCF_000143395.1 of Atta cephalotes. Classification (NCBI taxonomy): domain Eukaryota; kingdom Metazoa; phylum Arthropoda; class Insecta; order Hymenoptera; family Formicidae; genus Atta; species Atta cephalotes. The sequence goes on along the minus strand of NW_012130164.1, from coordinate 291,157 downwards.
CTAATCGTCTTGCAATATTTACCGGATCTTCCTTAGCTGCCATAATTCTGGCCAACCAATACAGAGAAGCATTTGTCTTACCAGCTCTTATCGATTTATGAAGTGCGGAATATATGTGATGGCTCTGATTGGCTTCTTTTTCAGAAAGCGTGTGTGTTTTTATTAAACCTTTTTTAATATCTTCCAGAGTTATTGTTATATCATTATTGCATGATGTTTTTGATCCATCTACTTGCCTCGCAAGCGTTGCTAATTCTAGAGCGTTCAGGGCTACACGTGCATCACCATCGCATGCTCCTGCTAACCATTGTATTGTATTATTATCAACATGATATTTAAGTTTTGTATTGGAATGGAATTTAATCTGCTGTCTATTGTTTATCTGTTCTTTTTCTCGTACATCAAGCATCTTTCCATTTATATATTCTAATGCCTTATGAAGAATTTCTGTTACATTGCACTCTGTTAATTTATTTAACACAAACATGCGGCAGCGACTTAGTAGAGCTGGATTTAAACTGTAAAATGGATTTTCAGTGGTACAACCAATTAAAGTAAATGTTCCTGTCTCTACGTGTGGCAGAAATATATCTTGCTGAAGTTTATTGAAACAATGAATTTCATCCATAAAAACAATGGTCTTGCATCCAAATTTTGATTTGTCCTTTGCTGCGGTAACAGCATCCTTTATATTTTTTACACCAGAACTGGCTGCAGATAGATTCACAATGTGCACCTTGTTACTTGTTAATTTTCTGCTTAAACATGCTATTATATTCGCCAAGGATGTCTAAAACATAAATTGCAAATGATCATAAATATCATAACTATTATAAAATAGCTATATAAAAATGGAGAATAAAACTAATTTTACCTTTCCACATCCAGGTGGACCCCAGAATATCATGCTAGGAATCTCTCCCTTCTCTAATAAATAATTTAAAACTGTGTCTGGGCCAATGATTTGTTTTTGCCCCACATAAGCTTCAATATTCATTGGCACCATTCTTTCAGCAAGTGAAATACGTTTCAGTGTTTCTGAGGGTTGTACTGTGGAATGTTTTATAAAATTATGTCCAGACATGTCAATGATATCGCTTGATATTTGATTATGTATTTTTAATTTTTTCACTTTATTGTTTGCGACAAAATCTTCATTGAAAGGAAATGATCTCTTAATTTTCACTTCCATGTAACTCGCTTTTTTGGTTATGTTATTCCTTTCTTATGTACTAAATATATATTTGTATTTGCTTAAATATTTAAACGAAAACAAATTACACTCTAACATTAATAAGCCAAAAGTATTACGCGGGAAATAATTTATTTAACACAGTAAATATTAATGCGTTGTTTTTTTAATATAAACTGATTAAATCAAATCACATTATATTACAATTTTAAAACGACATTTTAACACAACTTTGATACGATGAAAGTATAAAATAGTGAAAGATCACAAAATTCATTAATATTTCTCATCAAATCTGTAGAACAATTAGAAAAAAAAGCAAAGTGCTGCCATCTATAGAAATATGAACGTCAAACGTATATCGTCGACGCCATGTAACAATATCAATCAATAATGTCAAATTTCTCGTATAACTAAATTGACATTTACTATAATGTATAATTATTGTACAAGTGACAAATAATGAATAATGAGTGGATTAATCGCAATCGTAAGTTTTTTGTTTGTCAGATATATTTTCTTCAACTGTAAAATTATAGTTGGAGCTAAAAAAAATGTTCGTAGAATGCCTGAAATTCGATTTGACAATGACAGTGCCGGCGAGCAAGGAACAATATCGATTCGAACAAGAAGCATTTGTTTCCAATCATGAGGGCACGACACCGCAAGCGGTGATTTTCACGCTTCTGCCAACCATATGGAGCATCATATTAGCAATAACAACTGTGGAAGTTCTCAAGAAGTATATATACATCCACAAAAATATAAGAGTCGTCATAGAGTTCGTGTTAACCATTATTCCGACTATTTTATGTTGTACCATACTATCGGAATACATTGGTAGCATATGCGTAATAATAATATTGGTTTCTGCACTAAATATATCACTGGTGATGCAAAAGAGAATTAATTGCTCCAATTTAAATATTACTGAGCAGCCGGTTACCGATAAAATACCCTTCATAACTAATTTTCGAGCGTTGACCAACATTATTACTGCGATTTGTATATTAGCCGTCGATTTTCATATTTTTCCACGGAAATTCGCCAAAACGGAAGTGTTCGGATATAGTTTAATGGATACAGGTGTCGGGTTGTTTGTATTGGCGAATGCGTTGGTTGCGCCGGAGGCTCGAGACTTCTCTACTTATCGTCAAGCGAGCTTTTTAAAAACTCTGACAAGAAATATGAGTAAATGCTTCCGAAGTTGCATACCTCTCTTGATATTGGGATTCGGACGATTTGCAGTAGTCGAGTACGTAGGATATCAGAAACACGTCACCGAATATGGAGTTCATTGGAACTTTTTTATAACTTTAGCTATCGTTAAATTATTTACTAGCATGATTACCAGCACTATTAACTCAAAGTATTCATATCTCTCAGGCATCTGGATATTATGCATGCATGAATACACCATAAACACCAAAGATTTAAAAACATGGATTTTAGGAGATGAGCCGAGAGACGATTTTTTCTCTGCCAATCGAGAAGGCTTAATTTCTATACCTGGTTACGTAGGATTGTATTTCGTTGGTGTAGCTATTGGGAGATTTATATATTCCACATGTCATTTGCACGCAACGTCGAGTATAGACCTTAATATGAAATTATCTTTTTTTGAAATGAAAGGACAATACATTGGACCTTTACCCTCCTTATATATTAAATTATTTATGATCTCTGCACTGATTTATTTGGCGATATTATCCTGTGGTTTTAAGATTTCCAGAAGATTAGCCAACGTTGGGTATTGCATGTGGATAGTGGTCCTAACAACTGCACTACTTAGTTTCTTAGTGTTCATACAGTTTGTGCTAGAGCTAATGAATATAGCTAATTGGGTGTCAGACGGCGATAACGTATGGATTGAATACAAAATGAAAACAAGTAAAAATTTATTAGTGAATTTAAAAAAACATGTGGAGAGTAAGAAAGAAGAAAATAATGAGGATATGTATAGGAAATCTTTAGAGATTTTTGATGCTGTAAATTACAACGGTCTATTTTTTTTTCTTATCAGTAACGTTATGACTGGTGTTGTGAATATGTTAATGTATACATTATATGTTAAGCAATCATTAGCTCTATTAATACTGATTATATACATGGCTGTGAATATATTCTCAGTATTAATACTTTACAGGCTCAAAATACCGATCAAACTGTGAAATATATATGTAAAAATAACGAGTCAATTTAATGAATTTACTGTTTAATGAATTTAATGTTTGATCAAGATTTTGATGATCTTGTTGAAAACAATAGACTTTCATAAGTCTTTGGTGTGTTATATAATTTATAATTTTTAAAAATATACAGTGAATTTTATCAATATTTTTTTTATATTATAAGTCCTAAGGAAATATGTTATAAATGGCCAAATATAGATATGTAATTAAATATTATATCACATATACATATAATATTAAATATATATTATATAAGTAAACTTTAATTACAAATTAATAATTAAGAGAAAGTACTGCCAAATATGCAACTCAGACATATCGAGATACACACACACACACACACACACACGCGCGCGCGCGCGCGCGCATGCGCGCACATATCACGCATTTATTTGACTTATTAAAATAACGTATATAACGTACAATATATACATTAGTATAAAAATAATATAAAGAAAACATAATATAAGAAAATATGTATGAGAAATCAAATTGATCAACATGTACTTTAGGACATTCTATTATTGTACTTCATCTGTCAATTTATTGCCTAAAAGTCCTGTTCATAATTCATCTTTGGATAATATATCCGATTTTTGTAATCGTATTGGTTCTTTAGTATTAGAAGGTTGTACTGATTTTTCATTATCTATCGTTCTAGTATCATTTTGTCTTTTGCCAAGAGAATTGTTAAACTTTTTGAATGCATTATGATGCTTTACATGATTTTTTGCAAGCGAAACGATTCTGAGGAACTCCTTAACATCGAAACTATAATTCGTAAACTTGGCGTGAGCCCCACCATCAGGATGTGTCCCCTGTAAATTATAAATAACTGTTTAAGTATACATATTTATTAATTCACAATTGCAAATTTAACTAAAAAAAATAGAATAACGTTTATATATATATATATATATATATATATATATATATATATACTATATATATATATATATATATATATATATATTATATATAATATATAGTTCAACATCTTAATATTCAGACCGTAATAATGCTTCTGATTTAAAGTAATGTATCTAAAAAAAGAATAATTAAATCAAATTAAATTCTTAAACCAAATAAATATGTGTTTACATTTACTTATTATTAGAGAAACAGAACAATTTTAGAATAATTTTTATTAAAACGAATTCATTAAATTTTTTTAGTTTTTTTCTAGTGTAAAAATCTGAAAGATATTCATAATATTATAAGTTATGCCGTAACTTTCAATAATGTTTACGCAATTGATTCTACATATAAGCGATCATAAATTTTTTCTTTTTTTACTGTATTAATCGCGCTGATGCAATCGCATCTTATTTTAGTATATCGAACGATCACTGGCATTCAGGATGAAAACGTATGTTATTTATATTACTGGTTGTTAGGGGCAGATGTTGGTCTGGATGTGACGAAAGCGATATATAAAATATTTAAAGCGGTCGAGTGTGACGTGTTAATTGCGGCTGTTTAACTTATTTGCGTTACATGTACGCTCATAAGGAAGAAGTCCTCGGGGTGTTACTAGAAATTACATCGTACTTTACTAAGAACCGTGTGAAACCGAGATGTATATAACGCACAAAATTATAAGAACATTAATTTCGCAATCTCAGATGATAAAATAATTTTTTACATAAAATTTTTTTGTAACAACTTCCGCAAGAAATTGTCTCATAATTTCGTACAAAATTTTTGTTCTTTTAATACAAATGAAAAAGATAAAAAAAATTTCCTTATATATTAACAATTAAGGAAACAAAATAATTTAATAATACCTAAGTGAAAATAAATGAAACAAAAAATAAAATAATTATTAAAATAGGTCTTTTTCCGTTTACTAAATTGCATAAAGTTTTTCTCGTACGTTTTTGTGTACTTTATATTAAATGAATAACCGTCAGCAATTTATTAGCTGTCAGCTATTAATGTCACGTTTGGAAATCCATTGATATTACTAGCTTATCGGTAGTTAATGATATAATTGATGGTATAAATGAAAAACCATCATAAAATTATTTGTTACAAAAATGCATGAATATTTTCCTTTAGAGCATTAACGATTTTCTTAAAACATTAGCGCATTTTCATCTATTTGGTTTCTCTGTTTGAAGACAAATAATATTATTATTATTATTTTAGATAAGATAAAAACGAAGCTGTTTGTTAATTTCAACAACAGTAAATATGTTATGTTCTAATCAGACCAATGAATGAACTCTCATTACCGGCGACATTACCAGAAATATATATCGGTGTTGGCGTAAATCGAGATAACAGATCGATGTTTAATTTAGCCCGACAAATGCTTTTTCTAACACTTTACGTGATATTGACATGTCGGAGAAGAGTGCAATATTTAACCCCAATCGATTTATAAAAAAAGATCGAGCATGAACAACAAACTGCTTAATCATATGATATACGCTATAAATAGGATTTATGTAACAGCGTATATGTAATTTCTTTATATTTATTGAGTTGTAAATTTTCTCTAGCATAAATGTTTTCATTTATGTATGTTTGCCATGCAACGAACAAATAAATCACGATGCAGTTTTGTATAATTAATTTAATTTTTCTTAGTTTTCATAACAATAAAATACTAATTGTTAAACAACAATTGTTAGCAACAAATTAATCCGAATGTATTAGTACCAAAATAATTTAAAAATACATATTAAAGATCGAAGCATTTTTTAACGCGTTTAACGATAATAAAAGAAATTAAATTAATTTTAACAATACAAGCTTTACACATAAAAATAGTAAATTTTTATTTATTTAATACTATTCTTGGCAAAGAAGACTCGTATTTCAACAACCGTCATTCAATTGATTCTAATAAATCATAAGAAACTGAATTGATTTTTTAAAAAAAAAAGATTTTTACAACACGGCGAATTTTTATCGAATACTTTCAAAGAAAATAGCCGCTTATTATTTTTATATGATACTATTATTTAAAACTGAGAATAAAAATAAATCGTGAGAAGTTAAAGATTCTTATGAAAGTGAATCTTTATTAATTACTTTTCTTAACAGAGAAAATTGCTGCTATTACAGAATCGTAGTTAGACTCTATATATATAGGCACTCAATAAGCCTATTCTTTTTGACTAAACTTTTGCACTTTTCTTGCTTTTCTCTTCAGGAGAAAAGAAGAAGAAGAAAGATGAACTGGTGTAAGAGATCAGCCAAAAAGAACAGATTTAATGATCGTGTTCAGCAGATTCAATTGTTGCGGAGTGAATCCATGAGCACTCGCTGCTATTAGTATATTCTTCTAGATTATCCAATAGCAATGAGCACTATACATATATATATATATATATATAGAGCATATATTTTTTTTAAATATATATATTATATATTATATTATATTTTTTTGTTTATATAATTTTTAAATAAAATTTTCTGGATCATTATATATAATAATATTATATATAATTTATAATATTATATATAATATTACTTATATATTAATTATTATTATTATATATAATAATACTTTTAAATGTAATACCAATAGTAATTTAAATATTTTATATTTAATCGTGAAAAAATTTTGATTGCGATGCATCAATGTCCTCCCTCTGTTGATAAACTTCTGGATTCGCCCTTGATATGGGAGTTACAATATTGTATACACACATCACATATACACATACAGGATAGTGGAGAAGATATTACAAAGTGTCTCTAAACTGGTAATAAATATCTATATTTTGATTTAACGACAAGTTCATTGTAATTTAAAATGAAAATGTACTTAAACTAGTAATATAAATTTCAAGTTTTAATAGTTTTCAAATGAGAAGGATTTTGAAGATTTCAAATAACTAAAGGAGGGAGTGTAAAAATAGCCAAAATTGACACTGAATGGACACTTTTAAAATCTGTGCAGTTGTCATTTAGAAAATCCGTAGATTCATGAAAAAATACTTATTTATCTAGGAAAGCTTGAGAATTAACTTTCCAAAAATAATAAAATAGGGTTGTTTAAACGTTCTGCAAAGAAACTCATTTTGTTTTTAATAAACGATAGGTTTTAAAGGTGTCCATTCAGGGCCAATTTTGATCATTTTTACACTCCCTCCTTTACACGGCGATAATAAAATGATTTTTTCTTATTTGAAAACTATTGCAGTCACGATATTTTCATAATAAAATTTTCATCTTAAAATCAAAGTTCTTATTAAAATATTTAATGTATAGATACATTCCATGAAAATGTCTCTCTTTACATCAATTTTTGGTACAATTCAATCTGATATCATGGACGAATAACACGGTTCAATGTTACATTCTCTCTGAAGTGCATAATATATATTCCAAAGATTTTTTCGCACTGAATATGATAACATATTAAAATTTGCATTAGAATTTAAAATAAAATGGGTAAAAAATGCATTTTACCTATCTTCATTATTTCTTTTCAGAAAAAAAATTTATTTCCAATACAACTCATGCATCTAAAAATACAAATGTTTCAATATACACATATGCTGTATATTTGATGTGTAGAATTGGCGAAAAGATAAAAGAAATCTTATGTAGTATGCATTTAAACAATTCATATAAAAACAATTACGATTAAATAAAAATGACAAAAATATCAGATCGTATTCAACATCGATCATTTTTCAATGCATTGACAATCGATTCAATTTAACTAATCATTTCTGGGAATGTATTAATTAGAACTTATAAAATAAACATATTTAAAATTTAATGATTTTCTTAATTATGCAATGTAAAATGTCGTATAAAGGGCAGTTTATACTAGTGAATTCGTTAGTGAAAAATGTAGATTTATGAAATTTTTTAAGAAGAAGATATAAATGTTTCAAAAATTGTATTAATTTGAAATAAGGTGACTATAATGCTGCCAGTTTAATAAATAAAGCATTGCATTCAGTTATGATAAGATAAATTAAAAGCGCTTCGAGAGTACTCAGACAGTACAGGATCCATTGGACTTCCATCAGACTTGATTTCAATCTGGTCTAAATGTTTATGGATTTAATACGAATGTTTTAAAAACGTGTGTTATTAATGTACAAAATATGTTTACATTTAGACATTTAAAAAATGTTCATCCTATGAAAAAAATTTCCTAAATCTATTCGCGACGTGTTGCTTGTTCACAAGTGAAAATTTTTTTAAGATCACACGAGGAGTTTTTCTTTTAGTACCTCTGGTAATGAAAATTTACCAAATTAAAGCTTAGTTCAGGCAACACACAGCAAGCGGCAAACGTTGAATAACAATAGCAATTTTATCACTTACTGCTCACTAGTGTATAGTGTTTGGAATCTTTTGTTTCCAGCGTGCAGTCAGAAGCTAATGAAGAAGATAGAGTCTCTAGAAAACCAGAGTCTGCCCTAAAAATGGGTATATTTGCTCTCAATTGGTGATATGAATGTATGTGCGTTCTCGATTGGTACTACAATTGTATGAACACGCCAATCACAAGAGAGCATGGAGGGAAGGCTAAACTGGTATTCTATAGAGGAGGGGATATCTTTTGAACGTCCTATAGACGTTTCTGTGCTGTGTTGAAAATTTTCTTATAAGAATCATTTTGTTTTTAATTGTGGTCTAAAATTTGTTTATATTATATTAATTTAGTCCAATTTTAGTCCACTGCGTTCTAAAATGGAGATTTTTAAAAAGTCCACAATGGTAACACTGAATGTTTTAAAATGTTTTTAAAATATCCATGGATCTAATCTGTATGTTTTCAATATCCAAAACATCTAATACGTACGTTTTAAATATATTTTTAAAACATTACTGTGCTGTATGGGTATACATTTCAGAGAATTATAACTACGTTATTAAACTGATGATTAATGATGATGTGTAAACGTAATCAATTATATTTTTGAAAATTATGTTAAATAAAAAATGTTTTTATTGATATTCAATAGAATTGTTCTTATAAATATTTTCTATTCTCAAAAAAGGATTTTATAAGGAATTTATTGATAAGATGTGCTTTCCAACAACACAGTACAACAGTGATCATCTCATCTTTGTTTAACATTAACAAATAAGGATATATGATTCGTTATGTCACACAGTATCTGTGCCGCTTTTGTCAGAAGGTACACAAGATTTAGCTTCGAGCTATTCTTTATTTATATTGATCTGTACGTGTTGATTTGATATCATTAGTATGTAAAGGTTATGAAATTTTTATATTACTTTTATTTTTTATTCACGAGTCTACCAGATCTACAATAATAATAATAAGTTTATTATATATATTATATTTTTATATATTTATTTTACAAAAATTAGTTTTATATATTTGTTTTACAAATTAGTTTTATTGAGATGTTTAAATAGCATACCAATCCAAAAATATTTTATAGTACTGTTTTGATAGAAATACTTTTAATAATTTCTTTATACTATAATATATGATACCTATACTATTTAAAAAATATTATTGCTAAATTATACTTATAATGATTCTTTAGAAATTAGAAATAATTATAATTCTTCGATCACATTCATTTTTAACTATTTTCTTTCACATGCATACTGATGCATAATTTATAAATAATAAATTCATTTATAAATTCGTTTATAATTTAATATATTACGAATATTTAGGTTGATGTAATTTTTATCTATTATTCATAAATCGTGTCGATTACAATATTGATTAAAGTTTATTATGTTTTCTGTATATTACCACATGAAAGTTGTTTATCATTTTGAGTACGTGTCAGATTCCATTTATTTGTGGAACAATACATTGATATATCACGAGAACCGAAAACCGCGATGTACACGTGTATACGCGAGGAACCTTCCGCGTGTAATAATTCAACTCACTAATAACGAGTAGTTAACCAACTAATGAATAACCGGTGGAAATTAAACAGCTCGTAAATCGAGTTTCCAGTCCAAGTGTTTGCGGGTCCTTTGCTGCTACGCAACGGTCGTCGATAGAGGATGAATTAAAAACAAATTGTAGCATGATTGATAGTGACACACTCAATCTCAAGACACGTGTCGTTCGAAGTTGAGTGATAAATTCAACTTTGTTTTTTCAACTTTGTTTTTCTTTAATAATGAAAATATAGTTTAAATTATGTCATCTATTACATAAGATACTTCTAAATCTGAAAATAGTATCGTTGATATGTGGTTGGAAGAGATAGAAATTGAGTCGAGTGCGCGTGTTTAAACTCGACGAATTTAAGCAATGTATATATTAATGTAGCAGATAAGGTGATATTATGGTAACCCGTTTACATTTTATACAATAATTTGATTAATAATCAATATTTATATTTAAAACTTAACGAATTACATTCGTCAAAGTATTGTTCAATTAATTCTAGATTTAACCCTAAATCATTATATTACATTTGTCATTAGAATCTACGAAACTCGGATAAAAGACACCCGACCGTCTATTTTGTGTAATTTTAGTCAAAACACATCGATTTAGAAATTTGTTTTTAAATCGATACGCCAAAGAAAGATGACTGAATGTAGATTGCAACACTTGAGTAAATTTTATTTAAGTGGTAGTGTAAGATTAAAATTACGAAATATCTATTCCATTATTTAAAAAAAAGTGGCAACTTATACACAGTATAAGTTTAAGAAAAATGAGGAAGTGTAAATAAATGCTAAAACGTATTTTTAAAACAATAGTTATATTTTATAATCGATAATAATTATATTTTGTGCGATAACAATTAAATTTTTTTATGTATATTCTTGATATAGATATATATAGCATGCAGAATTTTAAGGAATATCAGTTTTTTTATTGTACTGATTGTAAAATAACATATAATTATGAATAGTGTTTTGTTTAATTTTGGTAGCAATAATTTTCATGCTAACATTACAATAATATATCCTATAGCACATGCATATGCCTATAGCACATGCAAATGCTGCAGATATTATTAAAACCAATAATGCAGGAATAAGTCCATGTCCATATAAATGTATGTTTATTAATTGTTTATTAAATATTAAGAATTATCTACACTGTTAAAATTTCATTTTAAAATTAAATTAGTTAATATAGTCTTTTGATATTTTATAAATCAATACAGGTATACTAAAGAAAAAATATTTTGATATTGATATATTATTTTTTATAGTATGGATGTCCATATGCTAAAGGAATACATTCGAGGGATTTTTTTCGAGGAATGTACTATTCATTATTTAGAAGCATATTAAACTTAATATGTTATAGCTTATGAAATAAATGTCCTTAAAATACAACGATCTTTTCAACTATTTATTTACGTCCTTTCTACAATGAAACATAAGGTTTGTTTTTTATCGCTGAACTAATGAACTACACTTTTAGAAGTTTTGAGAAAGGTTTTATAGGTTTAAATATTTTTAATATTTATCAAAAGCGAGAAAAAGAGTTCTAGTACAATCTAGTGCAGAAACAGACCAATAGTTTTACATAAAAGTTTTGCTTACGAATGTCTGTTTTAAACTATTGTAAATGTGATAGTTTTTTAGCATCATCAAGTTAACTTACATGTTTACACTTGTTATTTGAATATACATTATCAAGATTTCCAAGAACCATATACGTGCGAAATACAAGTCGAACTATCAATAAGATAAGGTGCCATCCATACTTTGAGAATCTCTGACATTTACAGGTGTATCAATATAACATAATATTTATGAATATGTTCGAATTTCTCTCTCTCTCTCTC